>NW_025335409.1:8291132-8300266 GCF_004798865.1 Varanus komodoensis
GCTTTTCCCTACTTTCTTCATTTTAAGCCTGAATTTTGCAACAAGAACTCATGATCTGAGCCACAGTCAGCTCCTGGTCTAGTTTTTCCTGACTGTATAGAGTTTCTCCATCTTTGGCTGCAGAGCACATGGTCAGTCTGATTTCTGTGTTGACCATCTAGTGATGTCCATGTGTAGAGTCATCTCCTGAGTTGTTGGAAAAAAGTGTTTTCAATGACCAGCATGTTCTCTTGACAAAATTTTGCCAGCCTGTGCCCTGCTTCATTTTGTACTCCAAGGCCAAACTTGCCTGTTATTCTGGTTATCTTTTGGCTTCCTGTTTTAGCATTCCAATCCCCTATGATGATATGGACATCATTTTTTGGTGTTAATTCTAGAAGGTGTTATAGGCTTTCATAGAACTGGTCAGCTTCAGCCTCTTCAGCACCAGTGGTTGGGGCATAGACTTGGACTAATGTGATGTTGAATGGTTTGCTTTGGATTCAAACTAAGATCATTCTGTCATTTTGGAGACGGTATCCCAGTACTGCTTTTCCTACTCTTTTATTGACTATGAAGGCTACTCTATTTCTTCTGAGGGATTCTTTCCTGCATAAGTATACCTGATGGTCATCTGAATTAAATTCACCAATTCCTGTCCATTTTAGTTCACTGATTCCTAAGATGTCGATGTTCAGTCTTGTCATCCCTTGTTTGACCACATCCAGCTTGTCTTGATTCATGGATCTTGCATTCCAGGTTCCTATGGCATATAGTTCTTTACAGCACTGGACTCTCCTTTCACCACCAGATACATTCTTTCGGCTTTGACCCAGTCGCGTCATTCTTTCTGGCACCACTAGTACTAGCCCTCTGCTCTTCCCCAGTAGCACATTGGACACCTTCTGACCTGAGGGGCTCATCTTCCAGCGTCATATCATTTTGCCCTTTAGATCTGACCATGGGGTTTTCATGGCAAGGATACTGGAGTGGGTTGCCATTCCTTCTGCATTGGATCACCTTTTGTCAGAGCTCTCTGCTATGACCTGACCGTCTTGGGTGCCCGTGCACAGCATATCTCATAGCTTCATTCCGCTATGCAAGCCCCTTCGCCACAGCAAGGCAATGATCCTTGAAGAGGCATAACTTCTGTAGACCATGCTTAGTTCTGGCCCAATTTTTTGTCCATTCCCATTCTTGATCCACTGCTTTTTGGTATAGTAGTCTCTCTTCTTTTCTATTACATGGTATGTTTTCTTCACTGGACCTACAAATAGATCTGAGAGGAGAATGTGCATTGAAACAAGGCGAATGGGGCGACATAAAAATGTTTTAATAAATAATAATAAATAAACAAAGACTATTGCATTTTCCCTGTGCCAGGTAGGGAACTGTTTGATACCCTCCAGATGCTTTGGACTACAACTTCCATATACCTCCAGCATGACCAATGGCTTGGGGTTGTAGAAGTTATAGTCTAAAAAGTCTGGAGAATTGGGGTGGGGAGGAGCCACTGAAAAGCGTTTCCCTTGGTGAAAGATTCCAATTAGGCTTTTCAAACTCAGTCTATTACCCTCCTTTCTTCCTTAGCTGGTACCTCTTCTACCACTTTCTGAACTATAAAGTAGCTTAGAAGGTGGATGGACAGAACATTACAATATAGACATACCTGTGCAAAAGCAACAAAATCTAACTGACAAACATTTTTTAATGGAAAATGTTAAGGATGCAATCCTGTGGTCCTCCAACTTCATCTGAAGTTGAGCCTCTGCCCTGCCTGCCTGCTTGCAGCTGGTGTGTAAGGAATTGCACTGGCTGCCTCTGTCAATCACAGCTGGGCCCTGGGGGTGGGGGAAGGGCAGAGTGAGGCAGGGAGGAGTGGAGGATGGAGCCAAAAAGCTATGCCAGCTCCAGTCAGGCCCCACCCTCCTACTCCCCTCCCATTGGCCCTAATCCTGGACAGCTGAAATTGCTGCCTAGGTCAAATGTAGAATGTGAGGTGCCACTACCATGTTTTGCATCTTGCATGGGATGCCTGTAAGTCTCCAAGTGTGGAGGCTTATGAGCACCTTTCACCAGGACAATACAATGGCACCCTAAGTGTGTACATAACCTGATGACTTAACTTTCACAAAACCATCTTGGAATTCTTATCTCAGTTCTATCTTATATAGAACAGCACTCCTGCATGCCCGCCTGTCTCTTATTATCCAACATTATTTAATGCTCCTCTGTTGTGTTAGATAAATAAGTGTTATTTAACAGTGATGTACATGAGTACATCCAGGTGTCAAGCACTTCTTTTGAATCATAATGTTATATATTTTAAAGGGTCACCTTTTCTTTTATTTGACCTTTTATTGCTACATTTTAAGAGGAGAAGGAGAGATATGCTTCTAATCATTAAAAAAAGGGTTGCTGTGCACTCTGCAAGACTTCAGCACTAAATTAATGGCAAGTTGCATACACTTTGTGTTCTAAATATTAGGTCATTTTTTCCTATTTGCAAGTGCACTGTGTGTTCTGGGATTTCAGCTCTTCTATTAGCCATAGTAAAATGATAACTAGTAGTGTCTGTTCTGTAGCCCTTCCTAGGACAACCACTCTCTCAAAGGAGTCAGCATAACAGCTTGTACAAATTGTGCTTTTCAGCTGATGCAGAATACACAGAAACACTAGAAAGAAGCATCTGCAATACCAGAAAGGAATAAGAAAATATGTGTAATCCAGTAGGGAATCACATTTCTTTCTATTACCTAAGGTCTTCCAAACTTGTTAGAAATACTCTAAGAAACAACTATGCCTGACGAGGCATAAATGAACAAGGTTACAGCCAGGATGCTGCAAAGGAGTCTGTCTTATAAGCAGAAGAATAACAAGTCTTGTGACACTTTCAGACTAACACATTTATTCCAGTATAAGCTTTCATGGACTATATGCCACCTCATCAGATGCATGGAGGAATATGGAGAAAATACTGCAGTGTGATTGTCACTGTCAGTACTTTCTGCATTTAATTTCCTTCTGATTTCATTATTCACAATTTTATTCACAATTCTCCAACTCTACCCCACCCTCCGTCTTGTCAGGCATGCAAAGCTAAACTCTCAAAGTACTCCATGCATCTAATGGAGCTCATCAAAGAAAAAATCTGTTCATCCTAAAGGTGCCACAGGACTTTGTTGTTTTTGCTGCAATAGACTAACATAGCTACCCTCTGCAAATGAACTTAGTTGAGTTCCTTTGATATGGCCTTTTAAAGATGCTTTCAGAGTATGATTACAGTGCTGTAAAGGGCTTACAATCAGTCTTCCCCAACCTGATGCTTTCCAATTGCAGATGGACTACAAATCCCACCATCCCTATCATTGGCATCCTGGTTGGATGGGGCAGTCATCCAAAACATTTGCAGGGCACCAGGTTAGGAAAGGTTGGTTCATATTAACTACAATCATACACACAAGCGTTCTCTGACAGTTTGGCTACAGTATGCGTTTGTGACCTTTAGTGATGCTTTCAAACATGTCTCTGTGGATTTAGAGAATCCCCACGATCAAAACTAATTTAGAGCATTACAGGATACTCAAGGGCCACTTGGATCTCCAGACACTGGTGTGGGGAAGAGAACTGTATTGGCAAAAGGTGAAGAAAGATAAGGCGGCAAAACCGCCTCATAAGAAGAGGCATCAGGATTCGGGTTCGACTGCCCCATCGATCCCGACGGCAGCCTCGGTACCAACACCATCGGTACTGATGCTTCAGGCGGTGATGCAGGTTACTCCTCCAGGGTCACCGATGCAATCTGCTCCTCAACAGGGCATGCCTATTCCATTGCCCGAAGAGCAGCATCATGAGTCGATGTCCGATGGGGAGATTCAGGATTCTCCTCCGAGGGCCCGGTCCCTGACTCCTATGCCTATGGCGAGAGCTAGAGACCAATCTCCATCACCACCACCTCAGACTTGAATGGACGAGAGGCAGGAAGAAGGATGGTTCCGACCCTACTATGACTACCCGAGGGGTTGGGAGGACTACCATTCCTTTGGATTTCGTCCTCACCCACGGGATCGCTCTTTGCCTTCCGTTCATGAGGATCTGCTGTCTACTTCCCGGCATGTAGAGGCCAAGCGTCCCACTTCTCCAGGGACCTCCTCATCGGAACCATACCGTTCCAGACCCGACTCAGACTCAGATGCCGACTCTACCTCCCCAGATGGCATGATTACATTGCAAGGTCTGTCATTGCCTGAAGAACCCATTTCATTCGGGGATCTTATATCTAGACTTGTTTGGTCACTCGAGATTGAGGCGCAACATCAGCCAGATCTGAGCACCGACAAGTTCTACGACATTGTCCGGGGAGAACAATCACCAGCAATCATCTTGCCGCTTATTACAACTCTGTGGCAGGCAATGATGCAACCATGGGACTTGCCTTCTCAAACTCAACCTACGGTGAGAAGATACGAGTCCATGTATCGGGTCCGAAAGAGCGACATCCCCTTTCTGCTTCACCACCCTAAGCCAAACTCTGTGGTGGTCGAATCATCTCAGGGCAGGGAAGCTAGAGGCCATACCAACCCCAGAGATAAGGAGGGGCGCAAGATTGATACCCTGGCGCGCAGGGTCTATGCGGCTGCAGGACTCGGGCTTTGGATGTCCACCTATGAAGCCACCCTCGCTAAGTATCAATTCTTTATTATGCAGAGGCTGAATAATATCGTCGCCCCCCCTTGCCTGAGCAACAAAGGGACCTTGCCAGAACCTTCATTAAAGAAGGGATGCAAGTCGCTATTCAGCAGTTACCCACAGCACGCCACCATGTGGATACGGACTCGAGAGCGCTTGTGGGAGCTGTCTCACTGAGAAGGCATGCCTGGTTGTGAAACTGCAACTTTCCCGATGAAATGAAGCAGCGAATAGAGGAAATGCCTTTTGACAGCTCTGGGCTTTTTCACTCCCGCACTGATCACAAGTTAAAGTCAATCCATGAATCCCAGATGAGGGCTACACACATGGAACTGCCCGGACAAAACAAACGTAAGTGGTCATGGTCACACCCATCCTACCGCTATCAACTGCCGCAGTGACAGTACCAACAGAGGCCACAATGCAGAAGGCAACAACCTCATCAGTGTTTTCCACAAAATCGTCGGCGTTTCGATATCGAGAAGCGTCAACGCTGATGGGACGTGCGAACCTCTCCTCCACCTCCATACCCACCCTTCCCCCTCCCTTTTGGGGAACGGCTGCAAGGCCGACTCCCCATTTGGGAGTCCATTACATCTGATCGGTGGGTCCTGTCAATTATCCAGCTTGGATACAGAATAGAATTCGATACCATTCCTCTGTCGAGCCCAATTCAATTTACACCGCACTCCCCGGTGTTAGTGAGCAAAGTGCGACAACTGCTTCATAAGGGAGCGATTCGACGGGTTTCCAGTTCAGAGGGACTGCACGGATTCTACTCTAGGTATTTTATGGTTCCGAAACGAGACGGTGGTCTTCGTCCAATCTTGGACCTCTGGAATATTAACAAATGTATCAAACCAAAGAAATTTCAATGACTACCCTCCAAAATATTCTTCCGCTGCTGAGGAGAGAGGATTGGTTCGCCTCCCTTGACTTAAAGGATGCCTATTTCCATATTTCGATTCACCAAAGTCATAGGCATCTTCTACATTTTCACCGTCGGAACTGACATTTACGAGTTTAATGTCCTTCCGTTTGGCTTGGCCACGGCTCTGAGGGTCTTCACGAAATGTATGGCTCCAGTCTGTGCTCAACTTCAACTTCACGGCATCCAAGTCTACCCTTACCTGGATGACTGGCTTATAGTGTCATAGACCCGTGAAACCCTACTGTCAGCTGTTCATGCTGTTTGTACATTATTGGACAACCTTGGACTTTGCATTAACAGTGAAAAACCATCCCTTGTTCCTACACAGGTGATAGACTTCATCGGAGCTTGACTCGATTCTACAGTGGCGAGGGCTTTCCTCCCCGAAGCTCGTCAAGACAGCCTTCGTGCCTGCATCTCTCGGATTTGACGAGACCGCGTAGTTACAGCGTTTTCCATACAAAGACTTTTGGTTCACATGGCAGCCACAGTCACCATTGTCCCACATGCCAGGTTGAAGTTTCGTCCACTTCAGCTCTGGTTTAACAAGAACTTTCATCCACAAAGAGATTCACCGAACAAACTTCTTCGTGTACCCCATGCTGTTTTACAGACATTGACTTGGTGGGTTTCCCCACCCAATCTGAATGTGGGGACCCCATTCATTACCCCTCACACAATGAGGACTCTATACACCGACGCTTCGTTGGTCGGGTGGGGCACGGTATGCGCAGGGCTTCGATCCCAAGGCATGTGGAACTGCCAGGAATTGCTGAGCCACATAAATTACCTCGAGCTGTTAGCGATTTTCAAAGCACTATGGTTCTTCGAAACCGTTCTTCACCAATGAGTGATACAGCTCACATCAGACAGCATAGTGGCGGTATTCTATATCAACAAACAGGGCGGCACAAAATCCACTTCCCTGGCCCACCTGTCCATGGACATTTGGGAGTGGTGTATCCCGAGAGGCATAACCCTTTTGACGGTCCATCTGGCCGGGACTGACAACGAAGAGGCAGACTCCTTGAGCAGACATATGTCGATCACCCATGAATGCGAACTAAACCGCCAAGTTTGCACCTAATTGTTCCAACTGTGGGGACATTTGGACATAGATCTCTTTGCCACCCACAGAAACAAGGTGTGCAAAAGGTTCTGCTCCAGGGCGGGAATAGGACCGGGATCAATGGGAGATGCCTTTATGATTACATGGACAAATCTCAGGTTCTATGCATTCCCACCTATTCCTCTGCTGACCAAAGTCGTCTCGAAGATCGTGCAAGACGATGCCATGGGAATTCTCATAGCACCTTGGTGGCCTCGTCAAGCGTGGTTCTCCACTCTCCTTTGGATCTCAAAAGGTAATTTCCTTTGCCTTCCGCTCACACAAGATTTGCTAACCCAACAAAATGGGGCCGTCCATCACCCGGACCTGTCGTCATTGAACCTCACTGCGTGGAGGATTCATTGACTCAGGGGACTGTTTCGGAACAGAGATCTACTAGATCACTAGGTACCTCAACTGATGATCGGTCTGACCCCCTCACTGACTCGGTACCAACGGGGATATTGTCGGGACCGAATTCTTTGGATCCAGAGGTTGTAAGGATTCTCGAGTCTGCACTGAGACCATCCACCCGAAAGTCCTACGTGGCGAAGTGGCGTCGTTTTTCATCCTTCGCACTATCTAGCTCATTTAACCCGCTTACGGCATCGGTTGAGAACATTCTTCAGTTTTTGCTGCACCTGTATCGCTCGGGACTGAAACCCTCCTCAATTAAGGTTTATGCAGCTGCAGTTTCACATTATCGTGGTGTAGTACAAGGGCTGTCAGTGTTTTCACAGCCGCTTATTAGGAAATTTCTTAAAGGCATGCAGAATCTCCACCCGTCTATTCGGCCATTTATGCTGACATGGAGTCTCTCGGTTGTCCTACAGGTGCTTACAAAACCACCGTTCGAACCGTTAGCCACTGTCGATTTACACCTTGTTTCATGGAAAACGGCTTTTTTAGTTGCAGTTACTTCAGCTCGTAGAGCCAGTGAACTTTGTGCTCTTCGAATCGATCCACCTTATTTAAACTTCCATAAGGAAAAGGTGATCCTGAGGATGGACCCTATTTTTTTGCCTAAAGTTGTCACACCATTTCACCTGAACCAAGAAATTGTATTGCCTTCCTTTTTCCCATCGCCGTCAAACCTGGTCGAGAGGTCCTTGCACACCTTAGATGTTAGATGATGTCTGGCTTTTTATACATCGCGCACAGAATCTGTTCGACGTTCCAATAAACTTTTTGTAAAGTATTCTGAGCGAGACCAAGGATCACCTGTTTCATCTCAGAGGCTGTCGAAATGGATCGTTCAAACCATTTTGTTGGCATATCAACTCTCAAACCTGGACTTACCTGTTGTTCCAAGGGGCCATTCCACTAGAGCGGTCTCAGCTTCCTCCATGTTCGCTGCGGGTGTCCCGATCCAGCATGTCTGTAAGGTGGCAACTTGGGCTACGCCTTGTACTTTCGCAAAGCACTATCGTCTTGATGTGCGTGCCAGAAGAGACTGCTCATTCAGGAGGGCTGTCCTTTCTGCTGTTCTTCAATAGTGACACCTCCTGCCACCATTTCTGGTAAGCTTGCTATTCACCCATATGTGTGATGCACAGAGGCCACAACGAAGAAAAGCAGGTTGCTTACCTGTAACTGATGTTCTTCGAGTGGCCATCTGTGCAGTCACACAACCCACCCGCTGGCCCCGCTTGGTGTCGGTGAGTGGTTTCATTGTCGGTACCATATAATACTGCTTTGGTACCTCATACTTGTAACATTGGTACCGAAAGGGAATGTGTTGGTACATACTAGGTTGTTATGCCGTCTTCTTCCATGAGATGGCGAACGTACGGTCCCCAAAGACTGGAGAAAATGGCAGACACTCTGCTCTATATATACTACCGAGGGGAGGGGGAGCGGAGTTTTTTCCCGCCAAAACCGTGAGCTTTCAATCTTTCCAGCCTAGGCACCGCGCAGGCACAGCACCCATATGTGTGACTGCACAGATGGCCACTCGAAGAACATCAGTTACAGGTAAGCAACCTGCTTTTCCTCCTCCAGGACCCAGCATTCATTATTCATTCCTCATCTTATTAACACTGACCGGCCCAGGGCCTTAGGTCACTCCTCCTGAATTCAAGCTTACCCAAAACCTTCAAGCAGAAAGTCCAAAACTGCAGACAGATGTGCTGATCTTATGGGAAAACAAGTTCCAGCAGTTTTCGTTTACTAGGAGGATGCCTTCTGTAAAGTTAATAGATGGGTTCAGATAATGCAATAACCTATCCTCAAGGGTGGATTATGGGTTGAGTGTAAGTTGTTGTTAAACCATGAGTCAATGGGCCTTAATTGCTGATTCAAAACTAAGCCTCCCCATAAAACTTTACAACAAGAAGCAATACTTCAATGCTGGGAAAGTTCATTCGACTCCAACTACTGTGAGAATTTCAGCTAAGAATAGAGAGAACAGGAAATTTTGAAGGGTGT
>NW_025335409.1:8300366-8317739 GCF_004798865.1 Varanus komodoensis
GATGTTCAGTCTTGTCATCTCTTGTTTGACCACATCCAGCTTGCCTTGATTCATGGATCTTACATTGCAGGTTCCTATGGAGTATAGATCTTTACAGCATCAGACTCGCCTTTCACCACCAGATACATCTGCAACCGAGTGTCCTTTTGGCTTCGACCCAGTTGCTTCATTCTTTCTGGCGCTACTAGTACTAGCCCTATGCCCTTCCCCAGTAGCATATTGGACACCTTCTGACCTAAGGGGCTCATCTTCCGGCATCATATCTTTTTGCCTTTGGGTACTGTCCCTGGGGTTTTCATGGCAAAGGTACTTGAGTGGGTTGCCATTTCCTTCTCCAGTGGATCACTTTTTGTCAGAGCTCTCTGCTATGACCTGTCCATCTTAGGTGACCCTGCACAGCATAGCTCATAGCTTCATTGAGCTACGCAAGCCCCTTCGCCACGACAAGGCAGTGATCCATGAAGGAGATTAGAGAAATTAGCCAACTCTAACTTAGTGAATAATACTGTGATCAATTTTATCAAGGAGCAATAATATGTTAGACAATGGTAATTTTAGAGACAAACTGGTACCGCTAGAGGATGGCCCTGACAGGTGCTGCTCACAGATCATCAATTCTCACTGAGAACTACTTTGAAAAACAAAATAGATGGTGCCTTGTATCATCCATTATTTTCATAGTCCTAATGAGACAAAACTGTTCCAAGGAATACGTAACAGTCAGCTCAAATGAATGACATTTGCATGAATGGATAATCAAAGTCATGTGGAACTGGTTTGTGTGTGGGAACAATTCTGTGGCCCCTAGACGGCATCTGAAGGACCACTGGATTTTTCAGATTCCCAGCTCTGCGATTAGGGACAGTACCCAACCTAACTGGGTGACTTTGGCCAGTCACAGAATAAATTCATTTATTTACTTACTTACTTACTTACATATATTTATAGGCCACCTATAATTGCCAAGGCCTTCCTAGACAGCTTACAATGTAAAACGTACCAACAGAGTAAAAACACATTACAAACCAATTAAAACATAATGAACATCTATAAAACAATTAAAAAGGGCCACAGCATACAGACTAAACATTTAAAAATTTCCTAAAAAGATATGTCTTCTCCTGGTACTGAAAGGAAAATAGAGATGGTGCCAGACCAATTTCCCTAGGGAGGGAATTCCAGAGATGGGGAGCAGCAGCAGAAAAGGCCCTTCGCCTAGTTGCCACGCTTCTTATCTTCCTGAGGAGTGGTTCTTATAGAAGGCTCTCCTGAGCTGATCTAAGGAATTACTACTAATTTACTAATCCACCTAACCTATTTCACAGGGTTCTTGTGAGGCTGAGATTGAGAGGAAGAGGAGAATTGTGTAAACTGTCTTGAGCTGCTTGAAAGGAAAAAAAGGCAGGATATAGATACAAATATATAAATAAATTAGCGCTGCCTCACCACTTGTCTGCCCCCTCACAGATTATCTGGAAACAGAGTGTGCTGGGTGGTTTTTGTAAGGACTGCAGATGAATGTTAAGAACTGTGAAACTTTCTACATCATAAAAAGCAACTTTACCTTTCATGGAAAGGAATCTGTAACCACTATGTAGATTGAGGAGCTAACTGAGCCATTCATATGGGCAGTGCTTTTTTTGTCAAAGAATGCACCAGAACAGAGTTCCGGCACCTTTTTTCAACAGGTTTTCCAAGTTTTAAAAGTAAATTTTGAAAATTTGATGTTTGGTCCACGTGGATTTGAATCGCCCTGTCGAGCATAGCAGGTCGGCAGCAAAATCATTAAAACGTTGCATGCGGGCTGCTTGTGTGTCGAATCTGATGCATGCGTACTTCATCCACGCTGGTTGTGATGGTGCTGCTCGGCTTGTGATTGGTCGTGTGGTCGCGCACCGAGTGCTTACTGCAGACGGCGACCGTTATGTTTCAGTACACAACTGACGTGTGTGGGTGTGTGTACAGTGATTGACTACATGCGAAAGGTAAATAATTTCATGAGTTCCGGCACCTTTTTTCTTACCAAAAAAGCACTGCATATGGGCATTTACCTGCACAAGTGAACAGGCAGATGCATATGAGAAGCATATAGCCTATCTTCTTTTCTAAGAATAGTATAGCTATAATTGTTAGGGTTACAAAATTCTCAAAGTTGTGTGTGCTCATCCATGAGAGAGCTGAGATATCAAGACCGAGAAGAGCTACTGAATAAGATTTTTTATGTGTCATTGTGGGAGATAGAAAGAATTCCAACAACTATAGCTCCGTGCCCCTCGCTGTGATTACTGAAACTAATATAAATTATGTAAAATAGTAAAAATACATAATAAATTTACTCATGAGGTAACTTAGATAAACTTCTCTTACATATCTGGTGTAGCCCCGAATACAAAGTGCAGGAGGGCAGTAATCCCTTGCAGGGAATCGTAGGCCCCTTCTTTCCTCCCCTCTCCTTTTCACCTCAGTCTACTCATCCCACCTCTACCAGCACTCATTGACTTTTAAAAAAAAATGTAAACAGCAAGCAAGCATAATGAGCCTGGTTCTGCAGCTGACCACAAACTGCCTTGAACTCTTCAGGGCTACTACTGAATGAGAGAGCTGATTTCCTCAAGAGTGTTGCTGGCCAACTGGGTGTTAAGGTAGTTAGCCCTCTGTGATGCACCAGTGCAATAACAGACTAGCGATTACCGGCTCCAGCACATCTACTGTGTGTAAAACATCGTAGACTCCCATAGACATACGCCGTACGCTGAATAAATGAATAAATTGAGTGAGAGGGAGTGCTGCATGCACACGTTTAGTAGCTTGCAGCAGTTTCCCCAGCATACCTTTTGCAGGTGCATCATGGGGCAAAAGGCTTGGGCTGGAAGGGCACCCTGCATAACAGTCCCACACAAAGAACCACACTGAAGCTCCCTGAGTAACGCAGGGGCAGTCCCTCATGGCAGCTTCACTTGGCAAGGAAGGGGACAGCCTGAGCAAGGCGACATTACAATCATTATCCGAGAGCCTGAACGAAGCAGCCAGGGCACAGGATCGGCAGAGAGCAGCACCATCCCTTTCTGAATCAACCCATGTGGATTTTTCTTTTGCCCTGGGAGGAAGAGGAAGCCATGTGTCAGGTAAAACACTGAAACAAAGCACTAAGCAAGCTCTTTGTATCGAAACCACTTTGGTACATTCCCTTTGAAGGGGCATTTCTTGGGTAAATTTACCTTATCCTGATGAATATGTTATGATATATGAGTGATGTAAACAAAGATACTATCCAATTAAGGAAGGAATTGGCTTAAATAGATGAGACATTTCTTGAAGGAATGCTCCCACTTTTGACTGCTTGGCAGTCTAGAGGATTAAAATTTGAAAAGCCACTGCTGTGACAAGGCATGAAGAAAAACTCTTTAATAGTCCATTCTTCAAAGAGGGTGGTATGAATACTAATTTCACTCATTCAACTTATTTTCATATTTCTTGAAACTTGATCCCCATTGTGGAATCTCAGTCTGCAAACTGCCAAAATCAAGTGAATTAGAAAATGTTGACTATTTGATAAACACAAATAGCTTACAAGACTGTTGTGACTGTTTTTACCTTTGGAAAGCAACTGGAATTAAGATATTGAAAGAACATTAGAAAGATTCCAGAGTGGAAATGTGGGCAGTTACAAGTCAGCAAATAGGATATTTGTCACATTATCTAAGCAAGACTTGGAAAATGTACAGTATACAAATGACATGTTCTTCTGAGCTTTTGTGCTGTGAAGTCATATTCCATGTTTAAGGCTCTGATTGATACAGTCAGATTTTGGATAAACTCCTGCTTTTCTGCCTCTTCATGCTCCTTTTTGTTGTAAGGAGCATCCATCCTGAATATTCCTGCAGGTGTTTGTTTAGAGTACACAATCTAGATTAAAAATCTGGACAAAAAGGTCTGAAAGAAGGTCCTGCAATTTTTGTAACTGAGATCACCATTGCACATCAAAAGCTTTAGGGTGCTGTACATGGGTTATCTCATTGGAACTGCACAGCAACACTGTCTTTAAATCTATCTGGAGGTTACTAGTACTGTCTTTCAGAAAGTATTTCTTCACATTTGGGGAGAATTTTCTAGTTGCCTGTTTTTATTCAGAAGATGTTTGTTGGGTCTCTGCTGTCTGGAGCCCATTTTGTTTACACAGAGGGAATTATACATCAGTATTTCACTCTGTATCAGAGATGGGGAGCATTTGGCCCTCCAGATGCTGTTGGATTCCAGCTCCCATCAGCCATCGCTAGTGTGGCCTGTATTGTTGAACTACAGCTCATGCCATCAGGAGGGCTAAAGTTTCCCTACCATTTGTCTGTGAGAGCCAGCACATCAATTAACCCCCTCCCTTGGATATTCCTAGGGAGCTACTATGCTAGAGATGCACAGAATTCCCACAACTACTGTCAACGTAAAGTAGATTCAAAGGAGTCTGTCATGTTTGTGACTCAGGGTCTGGTTGGTGATTTCATCAAAGGGCATTCAACTTACAGTTGTCCCCCAGCAGGATGAAATGATATGACCAACTGGTATGACAGCTGTATGGATAAGCTGATAGATGCATCCATCTTCGTCATCTTTGAGAACCATCAGATTTATCCTGCATATTTAATCTGTTATGAAGAGGAAAAGAAATGTGTTCTGTTGTTGACAATGCTTAATGACTTTTTGCTGCAGTTTGTTGCTGCTATGTGCAAATTGTCTGCCACATATGGCAGCCCTATGGAAAGATGCCTCTACCTCATATGTGGCCTTCCATTCTTCTGCCTTTGATTTTCTGTAGCACAAATGCCTTCTCAGGATGTGTCTATGTATGTCTCTTTTGCCAGTTTTGTTTGTAGGATTGCTAATTTACATGCTCAAATCTTTTTAAAACAGTTAATCAGATTTGGGGGAAGCAATATATATCTTCAAATGAATAAGAAATGTTGAATCACTGTTGTTGAGGATCAGAATCATACTATTTTTTCAGTTACTTCGTAGGAAAAACGACAATCCCCTTGTTGTAAGCAAAGCTGTGAAATTTGCAGCATTTCCTTCATATATATCTTAGTGATTTTGTAAGGGGCAAAATAAGAGTCCCTTGAATTTACTGTGATTTTTATGGATGGGTTTTAATCCATCCAGTATGGTAGGACATAACTGATACATATGTATGTTTCTCTGCCCTGCTAGACAGATATTAATCTTCGTTATACCAGGAATATTTGAATAGTTGTATCTATTGATACTCCAGTTCACTCTGGGACAGTTAACTTTCTCTCACGCATAACACTTGGCTGATTGCAATGATCTATATTATAGGCCAGGCATATACAGGAAAAATTAATCAGCAGTGTCAGATCTGACATAAGTTTTCTTTCAGTTTGTTTCAGCTACCCAATATAATTTGTATCTCTTATTGTCATTAGATAAGAAGGTTAGTATTCAGTTAATTATCAGATATGAAGGTATTAGGTATAAAATTTGTCTCATGACACTTAACTTCAGTAAGTGACAATTACAAAACGCATGAAGACTGTATTTGTTTTTCAGTGTTCTTTAAGAAATTAGACTCTCCTGATTATGTCTCTGAGAAATGCAAATATACCATATTTCTTTGTTTTGTTTTTTGGCTTTTCCTGTGCTGTGGGTAGTGGACTACAAGAGGGTGGGTGAGTTTACTGTTTGCTTTGGAGATATAATTAAACAAATTAGAAAATTTAAGCATGTTTTCTTAATTTTGTCCAAGCTACAGCTTAAAATTCATCCTTCTTTTAAGTGGGAGACAGTGGAATAGAGAGTTCCACTACTCTCCAGGAACCATAGGATTTCATCCTAAGAGTGTTTTCAAGGCAAAGGCACTGAAAGCTTCTGTTGGTTGACCATTCACATCTTTTTCCCTTCAATGTCTGTTAATCATTTGTAGTTTTTTTAGTAGTCTGCTCATTGGGAATCATCGATGGCTCTAGTAGTGCCATGTTATCCAAATGGTACAGCAAAGCAGGTTGCACAAATGAGAAGACAGACAGCTCCATAAAGTGCTGACTTGTACAAAAAAGAGATCTTGGAAGATAGCCTTTTTAACTTGTCACTGTGATTGAGAGGTACTGCTAAATAATATATCCTGTCATTCAGTTTTGCTCAGGTACATAAGGTAATAGTCCACTTGCATCCTGGATCATTGTAGTGACAGTGAAATGTCCCCATACCTTTAATGAATGATGTAGCAGAAGTTCATCCACAAGATGTCATGCTTTCTCTAGGTTTAAGTAGTGTGTTGTTTGTGGTTGCATGCAGTACTGCTGGTTTGCAGAGCTTGTATGGAATTGAAATCCATTTTATCTATTCATTTTGCCAGGCTTTCAGGAAAAACACACAACCATTTTCCTTTTTCAGTTCACACAAGGAAAACTGCTGTGCATTGGCAGAGAAAACATTCCACACACTGATTGTAACACAATTAATGCAGCAATTTTTAAAAAGGCCAGATGCAGCTCCTCTCCAAAACATATTGGATTGTTAAGCATCAATTCTTTCAGCTTTACTTATTAGCATTTCAAAGTTTTATTGATTGCCTTTGTTTCACAGAAACACCTTAAACTCACATAGGTTACTCAGGATGTGTTGCATCCAGCCCATATACACGATACGTATGTACAGCAGTGTGGGCACAGCAAGTGTACAGCAGGTAGGTAATTGCTCCAGTTGTAGTCCTTAGAATCTCCCTTCTCTACCATGAATAAGGGTGGGTGGAAGGTAGATCAGGATCTACATCTGCAGTAGACTGGCAAGGATTCTGACTCTCAATTATTTTAACAACAGAAAAACTCTACACACACCTCTTTAAAATTAGAATCCCTGTGTTTGGATCCACACTTAAGACATTCTCAGAGAAAGCTCATTGGCCATTGATTTCAATGGGTCTCTGCCTTGTCTGGAACAAATCTCATACATTTGCATTTTTTAAAAATCATCCATGTGGATCATCATCCAGATAATTCATGTGGTATAGTAAATAATTGAGCCTTCCCTCCAGCCCCTTCATTCTGTGTCAGGCACAGATAGAAAATGTCAAAGTTCTAGTAAAAAATGACAGTCCGTAAGTTGCTGACTAATTCTCTGAATGGGGAGAGACAAGCATTTTTAATACTGAAAGATGGGGCATAGAGCAGATCAATTCAATTCCGGTCAGCTGGGATTCTAGCTATGTGGAACAGATCAGCTGGGAAAGGGCAGTTAAGGAATGACTGTGGACAATTAGTTTAGTCAGAGAAAGTGTTGGGAGAGAGGGAGAAGGTCTGCTGGGGGTGGGGTATAAGTAGGTCTAAGACAGTGCTGAGGAGCAGTTTAATGGCTAGTCTTTCCCTGTGGGATAAGCTTAGGTAGCTGGCAAAGATCAGAAGTAAGGAGCAGGTGGCTGTGCTATGCCAAAAGGCTGCCCTAAGCCTTTGCCAAAAGAAGTTGTACAAACTGGTAGTAAAAAAATTCAGATAAACTATCCAGGCAGCAGTAATACAATGGGAGGAGCGTCAGGTGTCGGAAGAAGACAGTTCTAAAGATGGTTGTGGCTGCGGTTGTATTTGGCTGGGTTATCAATTTAGGAATTTGTCCCAAGGTCAAAAAGGATCTTGATGGCTAGCAAAGAGCAACAGTGCCTCCTGAGTCTTAAGAATAGTCATTAAACAGTCTTCTGAAACTCCCAAAGTAAATAATAATAGTCCCTTACATACAAAATATCCCTTTAAAAATTACTTGCATTACTGTTCAATTTGGTCTCTATCTCATGCCCACCTCTTATAGCAATGTTTACGTTTTACAGTATCCTGATGAAATAGGTGATAGCAGGAAAGGTGCTAGTAATGCTGCAAGGAAATTCCTCATAAGGACAAATCCTGGCAACATTCCAAATTCAAAGAAAAGGAGCACAATTCTGTACATTATAAAGATCATCTACCACATATATTCCCATGCAAGTAAGCACAGCTTTTACTAGAATATATGTGTGTGTACAATAATCCTGAGGAGTTTAACTTTATTTCAAAGAGAGGCAAACACAGTCTAATATTGATCTTTACTTCTCAATCAATTGCAGCATATTCCTCATTTCCAGGACATACTAACTGCAAGTCTACAACACTGCTTGATTTACATTCCTTGAAACCAGATTTGCACATTGGTTCTCAGTGGACTGCAGCCATGGATTCATCATATTGATACTGAGGTTTACACAACATACCCCGCCCAGCTCTATTCATCCCATTATCAAATTATTACTGCCATTTTTGGAATGGCGAAAATGTGTTCAAGAAAATTCCTCTAGGTTAGGATTAAGCAGCATTTTATGCCCATGAGCACATTTAGAAGTTTGAGAAATTGCCTGGGCACAACCAAGAAAATGATTTCCATGAATAGTTACAAAGGGCAAACCACCTGCTCAGAGGTATGCACAGGAAACTAAGATTGTAGTGGCCAGATGCCTCTGCTTTCCTCTGAGGCAATTCCAGCTACCAGTGAATAGAGGCCCAGGGAGCAATCGGATGTATCAGTGGGTACCAAGCATGGGCCCTATGTGGGTTCCCTCTGCTCCTGCATTAGATATATACGGGAATAAAGTGTGTGTGGGGGGGCACACTACAGATTCTTGAAAACACATAAGCAAAGCTCAGTCCCTCTCATTACACATTTCCTAAAGACCTGGTATCTTGCATATATGCCAAGTTCATCACCCATTATCCAGTTGGCTTATTGGCAGAACAAAAAGTTGCTGATTAATAATAAAAATGGGAAGCTTGTTAACCAATAGAAGTGTAAGCTTTATTCCAGAGTGTGAAGAGCTGTGGTTTTTCACATCAGATGTTCAGTTAATATTGAATTTGATTTCAGTTCATCACCTTCTATAAGAAGGCACCTAAAGGAGAAGAACATGAGAATTCTTATAAAGCAGTTTCTTTCTGAGTGCAGTAAAGTGTCCTATGAAATGCTAGTCATCATGACGCTGCTGCTTTATTCTGTCATATCACATACTTATTCACAAACACCATCCCAAGGAGTCAAGCATGCTGTCTGAAAACCCTGAGAGCAAAGTGTGCCTTGAATCAAGACACTATGTTGGACGCTCTGTGCTGTGCCCCCACCCATCAATCTACAGGAAATTACACCATCCCAAGGGAAAAAGGATAGCCTGGTATTCCACTGTGTAATTCCCTACTGCAGCTGATGGTTGTGGGGAAATTTCTAAAGTGTTGTCATTGCCTCAAGTGTATTCCTCTTGAACTCTGTCCTGACCATGGCAGGTATGCTATGCTAGGAAGCAATATTAACTGGGCTGGTCTGCAGTTGTGTGGATGCCAGTCCACTGTTCTGGGACTTAACTGGGAAATTACAGTTAACTCTAACTGAAGTGTACCTCCAGTTTTAATCAGAAAAACCTGTGTGTTGGAGGTGCTAGACTGCAGCTTCTTTATTGAAATTAATTCCCTAAGATCCACTACTGAGCAGCAGCCCTTGAAAGGTACATGGGAGCTACTTTACAGTGGTTTCTTCCCACAATGGTCGTGCGATGTATAAAGACTGGCCCCATCATGTGGGTAGAACAAAGTACATGTATACATGCCTATGCACTGTATATCTTTCCACATCAGATATAGACATTATAACCATCCGCATTTTCCCTTATAGCTGCTTTTCTGAAATGTTTGAAATGGCTCATGGTGACTGCTATGTTCCATCCTAAGCGCTTGTTTCAGGCCTATCAGGTGGCACAGATAACTTCAACGGAACTAAGAAAGAAGGGCTGAAAGAAATTCAAATCAAAAAGTGTGGGAAACCTGAAGAGGCAAGGAGCCTCTTGCCGACTCAGTTTAGGGTTTTTTAGGATTCTGTGCATGCAGCTGACTCTTCAGTGTGCAGTCAGTGGAAGAGGACATTATGGATTCCTTCATAAGAACCACAATTAAAATAAGGCATATTATAAAACATGTTATATTAGAACTTATTATAAAACAAGAAATTTAAGACACCGAATATAAATTAAAACATGTACAAGTCAATCAGATCGAGCCCAGAGGCTAGCAACATTAATTGCATTCATTTGTGCCTCAAGTGTGCACTAATCTGAGCACAAAGGACAGGCATACATATGTGTTGTAGTCTGAATATAACCGCAATCACAAAGGGCAGAAGCCACCGAAAACCTCATTTGGATCTTGTTGTGCCCATACACACTATATTCAAAGATTTCCAACCTTCCCAACTTTCATCAGAGCCAGAAGCTAACTTCTCCATTGGCTCCATCCAGTGTTGGTACTTTGTGGCTTTCCATGGGTCCACTCTACTTTTAAATTCTACAAAACCTTCTGTGCACATAAGGAGGCTCTTCCTAGATTTTAACAGACCATAAAAGGGGTGTTGTCTAAATATTGATGGTTTAAGCCTCTCTCTATATGCTTCAGGTTCTCTGTGGATGGCAGGGGTAGGTTTAACGCATCCAGTGACAATGCTACTACTTTCATTCAGGGCAATGTCTACTTTCCTAGCATGTGCTGATTTAGACCAAATTGAGCAGGCATATTCACCTGCCAAGTAACAAAGGGCTAAAGCTGTTGTCTTGACAACACAATATGACAACATAGGATTGAAAAACACATGGGTAAGATAATACAGGGGTTTGCAGTAGGTGTGGATCAGTGGGTTTATTTTCGCCAGAGAGTAAAGAGGAGTCATCCATAGGAAGAGAAAAAAGGAACATAAAGTAATATTAATTCCATACAAATCCTAGTTGCTTGGGGCTACCCCTAAGGGATTCTAGAATTCAGGCAATCATTGCATCTAGGAGAGTTGCTGAAGGTGGTAGGCAACTGCTGCTTCTGAACCAACTCATCAAAGATGATGTTCCCTGTGTTCCTTATCTTCCTTTTGTGGTACTCTTTTCAGTATACAATAGTTGTACCCTTTCGTTTTCTGCCAGCACCACTGCTGGTCACTTGCTCAAATCCGCAGCACCGTGTCTACCGGAGACATGGCAATGAACTTAGGTGCTCGTGCTTCTGGGATGGGAAAATTGATTCAAAGTATTCAAGAACTCCAGGACTGAGGGAAGAGCCTGGTGTCGAACCTTCCTAGCACTCTCAGTGGTACCGGGACTCCAAATTGATAAAGAATATGTATCACTGGTCAGGCCAGCTGGTGCTGGATACAAGTTTGGATGCAGGAAGCCCCCATGCACCTTGGGCCTTTATTCGTGTCACGGTCCAGTGTCTGTCAGAAGAACCTGAGCATTGACATTTCCAGGCAGGATGTCAGTCTCTTCCTTTTCTCACCACAGTCTCTTCCTATCCTTGAATGGCAACCAGAGCAGTTTGGCTGGTGTGCATGCCTGAAGAGTTCCAGCTGGACTTACTGCTTCAAAAGTCAAGGGGGTTGGGCTGCAGAACATCTCATCCCCAGCAAGCAGCACAGTGAACCAACTTCATCCACTCCTAATCCCCATGCAGAATTGTGCCGAGTGTGTGCACCATATTACAGCTACCGCAGGACAATGTTCTATCCCCACCGTGGATTCTATGCTGCTTCTCTCCACAATGGGAATGGGCCTGAACTCAACCATAGCCTGGACTTGTACATGCAGCCTGCTCTCCTCTATGTATTCAGTGCCTCTTCCAAACTTCCCAGTCCCCCTCATAGAACCCTCAACCTGTCCTGGACTGCCAAGCCTCCTTCGAGTAATCCCCTCAAAGGAATCCAGTTTAACTGGTGTTGCACCAAATGGAAATTGGATTATTCAGTAATGAAGCTGACTCCAAATACAAAATTCCATCAACATCAAGTTGATTTACTCTGGGCAAATTTCACTAGACCAGTGCATATAGTGGAACCAAATGCACTGGAAGAAAACATGAAATATTACTCTATTCTGAAAATTCCGAAATGGCAGAAATCAGCAGTTGCATCTCAAACTGACACTTTGATTCCTGGCATTGAGCTTTTGTGTGGCAAACTATACTTATATCCTAATCCATTAGATTTGAATAAGGTCCTCTTAGCCGAATTTGGCAGAAATCCAGTGACGTTGTTGACTGTGTTTTTCATCTTTGCAAGCTACATCTTCTGTCTTTCCTGGGCTATGATCAAAGATAAAGCTGATTTGAAAAGAAAAAATAAAATTCTAATCTTACCAGACAATGACCCCTCCCATGGAATGCTTTATGTGGTCACCATATACACAGGGAGTCAGTTGGGATCAGGAACCACAGCAGATGTTTTTCTCAAGTTGACAGGTGAGAACGGTGCCAGTGATGTTCATCACATAACTCATCCAAAGTTCCCCACTCTTTTTCGTGCAGCTGTGGACACCTTTCTTTTAACAACCGGGCATGAGTTAGGGGATATTTCTTCCCTTCACATCTGGCACAATAATGCTGGTTCTTCCCCCAACTGGTATTTAAGCAGAGTCAAAGTAGTAAATATGCGCACTAATGAATCCTGGCTGTTTCTGTGCAGAAGCTGGTTTAGTCTTGGCAAAACTGATGGCAAAATAGAAAGGTAATTTGTGTCTAGAAACAGGCACACACAGTTATATAAAATGGACCACTTTTTCATAAAACTTGCCAGGCGCTTGGAAGACACTCATATATTGCTCTCAGTATTTATGCAGGTTGTCACTGGTTCAACAGGCCCCAGAGACTATCTTGTTGTTTAGTAATAATGCTCAACAAACTATTATTTAACTTCATGTTCTTCAGTGGTGAAGCTTTCAAAGAGGGTCTTTCAGTTCAACAACAGTATCTGAAATCAGTGTATGTTGGATTGGTGAGTGCTTTGCTTTCTATCCCCTTACACATGACTATAACAATCTTATTTAGATATTCTGAAGAGAGGCCTTCAGCACAAAAGACAGGTGAGGGTGGAACCAAAAGAACCCTTCCTTCTTTGTCCCAGTGGCCTTTTGGACATTACCAGTTCAACAGATACTTCATTAGTTTCTCTAAGGTCAACTGTGGAACAAGAGGACAATGAAGCAGTATCAAAGAATAATATTGTACTTGCCAAGGACACCGATACAACTGACATAGAAAAGAGGGCTTTGGCCCCCACCTCCTTGCTTTTGAAAAGGCCACGATTTGCATGGTGGTGGAGAAATGTTGCTTGGACACTGGTCTTTTGCATATCTGCAATTTCTTCATGTTTCATCATATTATATGGTTTGACCTACAGCTATACAACATCAATAGAATGGCTTATTGCTTCCATTATATCATTTTGTAAGAGTGAATTTTATTAGTATCCCTAAAGATGGTCCTCATCTCAGCTGTGACTTCTATTGGGAAGAAAACCTATGAAGGTATCCCCTGGATAAACACAGAGCAATACCAGGAGATGCAGCTCATCACAGTAGGCGAGAGGGGGTGGGGGTAAGGATACGAGAGAGATTCACCATGAACTTGTCAGAGTCAGACACACCAAAAAATATGAGCCTTTAAAAGAGGAGGAACTCATCCCCTGTGGGGGAAAAGAAGAGCTCAATACTTGTTTTGTGAGGAATGTCATCTGTCCTCTTCTCTTCCTGCATTTTCTGCATTGCATACTCTACAGCAGTCACCACTACCATTTATCTGAGTAAAGCTATACACAATACATTCTCCCTTGGTCTCTCTCAAATACCTAAGTTGGAGCATGTCTACACATGGATGAGCAATGTCTTTGTGCCTTCAATACATAATGATTATCAATCCAGCTATCTTTCAGAGCCTTATAAGAGCAAATAAGAGCACAGAATACCGAAAAGTTATGTTTTCGTCCAGACAGCATTATGAATCATGTGTTTAGCAAAAGCCATTGCCGTCATGGATATGATACCGATCAAGAAGATCAAGTGACTGTCACGGGTCCAGGACAATCCCAGCCCATAAATCAGATTCCCAAGTCCCCAGCAGTTTTCAAGGATTTACCTACCAGTCAGACAGTCATCAATGGGAAAGAAAGTTTTATGGACTTTTAAAGACAGCTAGACCTGGGGGAGACACCTTTTCTTTTTTTCCTCAAGAATAAAAACCCAATACAACATTGAAGCTGGACAGTTTGAGAAGGAACAACTGGCTTGATGAGCATACCTGGGCAGTAGTTTTTCTGCTAACAGCATTTGATCCAGATGTGGATCTATATTGCAGCATTAGCATTATGTTTGAAACCCATGACTACAGATAATCAACAACAAAGGTTGAAAAGCAGGCAAGTGTGTGGCAAGAACAAAGTTTATCTTTCTGTTTATCTTTTTGTTTGAAACATTTGTAAACATAGAATAAATTCCATGATGTTTGTGTGACCAGCTGATCTCTAGATTTTTTTTAAACATGCTTACATGGAATCATAGAATAGTAGAGTTGGAAGGAGCCAAGAAGGCCATCAGATTCAACCCCTGCTGTTGCAGGTCACCAATTTACACCATCCCATTCAGTTGAGTGTCCATAATTTCAACAGTATTTCATTCTCCTCCATAGCAATTTCCTCTGATGTTCCCTTTCTGTTAATTCTCTTTGGGATTTAAGTACCTATGAACTCTTATAATGAGTCATATGTCACAATGAGAAGATACATACCATCTTGATATGTTAATATTTTACTATGATGTCAATCAGCCCGTAAGTAGCAAGAAAGCATTTAATTTCTATACTTGCTCCCCAGTCGACAAGAACATTGTTCTATCACTTAAAGAAGAGCCATACAATAGTGGGATAAATTCATAAATGAGCAATAATTTCACAAGGAATGGCAATATTGAATTTATTCTTACTAAACAGTATGGCAAAAAGATGAGGCTTAATTTAGGCACTAGTTCCAGTTCCTTATTGCAGGAAAATTCCAAATACTGCTTAATCAGTAGCCATAGTGAAGAATTGAGTTTAGATAATCCTGCCACCTAAATAGGCTTTGACCTACCCAGAATCACAGGGCTGGGGGAACAGTTCCCTTCAAGTTATGCAACAGCCCTCCCCAATCAAAATGCTTTTCTTATATGTGGAACAACCCTATGGCTCCTTGATATTGTCCAGAGGGTAACTGAATACTGGGGATTGCCCCCTCCAAGGTCAGAGACACTGGCCAAGCCTCCGGGGAATCAAACATCTGTCTGGGCCCATAGTGGCTGTCCTCCAAGGTTGGAGAGGCACCTCAGAAATGGTGGAAACAGAACATTTAGTTGGGTGGGATGGGGGACTGGAGAGGCCACAATAAGCACTATCCTGAGGCCTTTCCAACCTCCTTTCCTCTTCTTCTGAAGCACTGACACTGGATTAATGTACAGCAACTGCTTGCAAGCTCCCTGATGACCCCTTTATTTAAAGGATGAGGTGGTAACAGACCATGTTGGAAAAACAGCTAACTTCTTAATTGTTGCTATATTCTGTTGCATCATAATAGAAACCCCCCCCCAAAGAAACACTGTGCTTATGACACATAAGCACACTGTATGACACATACAACATGTGAACTTTTATTGGAAATTCAGCTTCATTTTTAAAAAAGAACTGGTGCTGACTCTGCAATAAACTTTTTGTTACCAAATTCTACAGCAGGGGTCCTCAAACTTTTTGAACAGGTGGCCAGTTGACAGGTGCCAGCGGTGGCTGCGGGCTGCCAAGGCGGTGCCAGCGGGGAGGCGCGGACCGCTGTGGTGGCGGGGCGTGTTTGCACACGCGCACACATGAGGCAAGGAGGAGACGGGGGGGGTGCGGGGTGAGGTGCCAGCTTGCTCCAAGTGAGTCCAAAATGACCTCCTCGTGAGCAAGCTGCACACGTGCCCAGCAAGTGCAAAACCTGTGGGGGCAGCTCGGTTAAAAGGGCATGGTGGGTCGGATCCGGCCCGCGGGCCTTAGTCTGAGGACCCATGTTCTACACACACCCCCTCAGCATATAAACATGTCGGGCTCAGTGTTCTGCTGGATGCTTTCTTGAAGATAGGTTGGCCTGGATCTTGCCTATTTATTTCCTTATTTATTATATTTATATTCCAAACATTCCCGCAAAGAACCTGTTCCTCTCCATTTTATCTTCGCAACAACCCTATGAGGTACATTAGTCTGAATATTCAGTGACTGGCCCAAAGTCAATCAGAGAGCTGCATGGCTGAATACAGACTAGAACCAGGATCTCCAGAGTCCCAGTGCAATATGCTAACCACTGTGTCACTCTAGCACTCTTATTATGGTATGCACAGAATTCTTTAATGGATACCTGGAACCCTTTCTCTGAGTGCAGAGGCTTCTGATCATCAAAGTCAGATTGTCCTTTTAACATAGGCTGACCCCAGATAACAAGTACAAGGAAAACTCTATATCCCAAAGTAAACATTGGGCTATCCCAAATAATATGGTCATACTTCCAGGGGAGCATCATTTCTGAGATGAAACAGAATTGCATGTGTGCTTTGCTTGGGTGCAAGACTCTATCAAATATATACGCTTTGTGCACCCCACAGTAAGTTTTGTGCCACCCCAGTAAGGTTTGGAACATCCCTTACCACCTCTTCCTTTAAATAATTTGGTGGAAAAAAGAAGGGGTCACTTAGGAGATTGTTAATAGTTCCTAGCTATATATAAAAGCAATGCCAAACACCAATATGAGTTAATTTGGGAGCAAGCAGCTGATCAAATCAGGCATTAGGGTCCAGCTGATGTTTTATTTCCTAAGTCATATATAATTTTGTGGTTAGGGACCATAGATGCAATGGTTTCTGTTTTGTTTTGTTTAAACCGTTTTAGATTCATGGCCACTTTTTCCTCTGTTCTATCCATTTACAGCTTTCGTTTGATGTTGTTCCTCATAAATCTGTCTTCCATTTGTTCTGAAAGGTTACATTGCTTTTATTCTGTATATTCATGATCATCACACACCTTTTATCATGAAACTCCTAAGTCATAGCTGAAAGTACTTCCTCCATTCAAAATAATTTACATATCAGGCTATAGTGTAGAATCCAAGTACTTAATTACATGCTTGGTGGGGCTTATGATCATATGACAGAATATTTCCTTTTTCTATAAAATCTCCTGAGATGGTGCATTTCACAAGTTTTTTTTAAAATGATAATACATCTGTTAAAAGTGGATATGATGGATCTGATTCGGAATGTTCACTTGCAGTCCCAGATGCTTGCTAACTTATTTATGTATTTATTTTATTTAGCATTTTTATATGCCGTCCCAGTCGCATAAGCCTCGGGAAGGCTTCCAACATTGAAAAATATACAATCAATCAATCAATCAATCACGCATATATAAAATATAAAATCTGGATTCATCCTGGCAGTAAAAGTATAAAACCAATAAATAACATTAATGATTATTAAAATATTGTTTGAATAAAAAGGTC
>NW_025335409.1:8317839-8351436 GCF_004798865.1 Varanus komodoensis
TAGCCTGGTGCCGAAAAGCAAATAACGACAGCGCCAGGCGGACCTTTCTGGGGAGCGCATTCCATAAATGGGGCGCCACCGCAAAGAAAGTCCTCCTCTGGGTGCTCACCCTCCTCATATCTTTCACAGGGGGTTCCCGGAGGAGGGCCTCTGCCGCCGATCTCAAGGGGTGGGAGGGCAAATATGGAAGCAGGCGTTCCTTTAGGTATCCTGGTCACAAGCTGTTAAGGCTTTGTAGGTGATAACCAGCACCCTGAATTGAGCCCGGACTTCAATGGGGAGCCAGTGAAGCTGATGGAGGACTGGGGTTATATGAGAACAATGCCCAGTCCCAGTCAGCAACCTGGCTGCTCTATTTTGCACCATCTGAAGTATCCAGACTGTTTTCAAGGGCAGCCCCACGTAAAGCACGTTACAGAAGTCTAATCGGGAAGTAACCAGTGCATGTGTCACTGTCGCTAGGCAATTGTCCTCCAGGTAGGGACGCAGTTGATGGATCAGCCGAAGCTGGAGGAAAGCGCTCCTCGCCACCGCAGTCACTTGAGCCTCCAAAGACAGCTCCGGGTCAAGGAGCACTCCCAAGCTACGGACCCTGTCCTTTAGAGGGAGTGCTACCCCATTCAGGACAAGGTCCAAGTCACCCACCCTGAGACCCAAACCACCCACCAACAGGACCTCCGTCTTGTCTGGATTGAGCTTCAGTTTATTAGCCCTCATCCAGCCCATTACCTCGGCCAGGCACCGGTTCAGCACAGCCACTGCCTCACCTGGATTAGTTGAGAATGAAAGGTAGAGCTGGGTATCATCAGCGTACTGATGATTCCGCAGCCCACACCTCCTGATGACCTCTCCCAGCGGTTTCATGTAGATGTTAAACAGCAAAGGGGACAAAATGGATCCCTGCGGAACTCCATGGCATAACTGCCATGGCGCAGAGCCATATTCCCCCAGCACCACCTTCTGGAAACTGTCATTGAGAAAGGAGCGGAACCACTGCAGAGCAGTGCCTCCAACTCCCAATCCCGCTAGCCTGTCCAGAAGGATACCATGGTCGATGGTATTGAAAGCTGCTGAGAGCTCCAGGAGGACCAACAGGGATGCACTCCCCCTGTCTCCCTCCCTGCACAGGTCATCATACAGGGTGACCAAGGCAGATTCAGTACCATACCCAGGTCTGAAGCCGGACTGAAATGGGTCCAGATAATCAGTTCCATCCAAGAGAGCTTGGAGTTGTCCCGCCACCACCCATTCTAACACCTTGCCCAGAAACGGGATGTTGGCCACCGGTCTATAATTGGCGGCCATCTCTGGATCTGGGGACACCTTCTTTAGGACTGGCCGGACTACCGCCTCCTTTAAAGGGGCAGGTACCCAGCCTTCCCTCAGAGGAGCGTTGATAACCTCCAGGATCCAGGCACCAATCCCGTGTTTGGCTTTGTTCAGTAGCCATGATGGGCAAGGGTCAAGTAAACAGGTGGTGGGAGTACTTGTCCAAGCACCTGGTCCACATCATCAGGTCGCAATAACTGAAACTCATCCAACAATGTCGGACCAGACGGATGCACTGGCACCTCCTCTAAAGGCTCTAAATAGCTAGTGGAGTCCAGCCCGTGACGAATCTGAGCAATTTTCTCCTTAAAATGCTTGGCAAAGTCATCACAGCGGGCCAGCAAGGGTGGTATGGGATCTTTCTTAGGGCCTGGATGTACCAGCCCCTGTACCACCCGCAAAAGCTCTGCTGGACGGCACTGTGAGGAGGCAAAGGAAGCGGAGAATTTCTTCTTCGCCGCCCTCACCGCCACAGCATAGGCTCGATAGTGAGCTTGCAACTGTGTTCAGTCAGATTCATCCCGTGATTTCCTCCACCTGCGCTCTAGACGTCTCCCAACCCACTTCATCGCCCGCAGTTCAGGTGTGTACCAGGGGGATGAATGGGCTCTGCTGGGAAGGAGAGGATGCTTAGGAGCGACTTACATGGCTCAGAATACTGTAAAATAATGGTAGATTAACTCTTGAGTCCTTCCATAGAGGATTAATTTTTAAAGCTATTTTAGGATTTTTTCCCCCAATTGAATCCCATAGATCTTGCCAGCCCTGTATTGTTTTGTCTTTTGTTTTTACAATTAAATGGATATTTATTTATAGATATACAATTATTGGGACTATGTTCATTTTAACTGTAGCTAGTCTAAGAAGAATGAAGTTGCTTCTTAGACTATCAGCTGAACGTGATTTATCTTCTGCTAACCACATTCCTAAATAGTTTTTATCCTCAAAGATTTCCAATTGTCTTACTATTGGTAATATCCTACATAGATTTTGTAGAGTTCAGTTTATTAGACATTTTTCTTGGGGTATGCAATTTATTTTATTTATTTACTGCCTTTGTATGCTGCTCATAGCTATCAAAACTCTCAGAACAGTTTAATGATATTGTTATCATATTGTCTGTGCGCATCAGTCCATTCAATACTTTAAAATATATATCTGCACATCTCTGGAAAATATTAGTTTTCTAAACACTGTCACCAGAGGTTCCATGTACACAACAAATATCGGCCAGCATCCCTGTCTAGAACACATGAGTTTAACCACCTTCCTCTGAAGCAAAGGTCACTTTTGATGTTTGGCAACTGGGCTGTGGGCAGGGTGGGACCATACATCCAAAAGGGTGGAACCAAAACAAGAGAAGTGGGACTGTTACACTGTGGGGCTTATCTTTGTTTTATCTTCATAATGTGACCTGGAAAAGCAACCTAGACATTGGTGTGAGTCTTATTATTGTTTGTTGTTACTTAAGCAAACATATATGTTTTAGCTCAAGTGACGACTATGCTTTCTTATTCTTTGGGAGCTTTAGTATGTATCATGGAGCACACTGGTTCTGAACTGGTTCTCCGAACTTGCACTGTTAGTTCTTTGGCACAGGAGGTTTGAGAAGAGGTACACACAGCAGTATGTAGTGCAAAAGAGAGAAATGCTTTTCTGTGCATGTTTCTTCAGGTTTGGGCACTTTCCAGCACAGGTGCATAGTCTGTAGAGTTCCAGCAGAAATATGGGTATTGCAAAAGTAAGTATAAACTTTTTCAATTTGATATTTCAACAAATCTTTAATCAGTCTTGTACACTTTAGTTATCTTATTAGATAAAATTAGGGTGCTAATAACTCCACTAAAATATTCTTCAGTTAAAATTCCCTCTTTTGAAAATATATAACAGTGCAATCATAAAGTCAAGCCTTCTGTCAATCCAAAGTTCTGTCAACAAGAGCCAAGCAGGGCAGAAAGCAGATAGAGCCTTGCATAGCTCTTTCATCCTCCCTTTAAACCATGTTCAGCTAATCAAGCCATTCGGCCTGACCAGTATGCTTTCCAGGAAGCAGTCAGGCACAGTGACAGGGAAGCTGTAGGACCGTGCAGAACCAGACCAATCCTCCTTACTGTCCACCTGGCTCACTCTCTTGCCCCTTTTCCTTTCCTTCCTCACCAACATCTCTCCTGAGGCCACATTCATTCATTCATCACGGGCACTGAAGTCACATCTATCTATCTATCTATCTATCTATCTATCTATCTAAAACGTCAGTTATTAAAACAATATAAAACACATCATGAACTTAAGAAAAAGGAGGAGAAAAAAAAGAAAGTGCAACTGTGAAGGGAAAAATCCTAAAACATCTAAAACTGTTGATTATTAAAATAATGGTTGAATAAAAAGGTCTTTACCTGGCAGACCTCTCTGGGGAGCAGATTCCATAGTCTGGGCGCTACTGCAGAGAAGGCAGGATAGACACTCTCTGTACTTCCTTCAGAGAGGGCTCCTGGAGCAAGGACTCCCCCACCGATCTTAAGGGGCATGAGGGCTTGTAGGGGAGGCAATCCTTCATGTATTCTGGACCTAAGCCATTTAGGGCTTTATAGGTTAATATGAGCATCTTGAACTGGGCCCGGACTTCAATTAGGAGCCAATGTAGCTGACGGAGGACCGGCATTATATGAGAATAACAATCGGCCCCCAACAGCAACCTGGCAGCTCTATTTTGTACCAGTTGACGTATCTGGACCGTTTTCAAGGGCAGCCCTGCATAGAATGCATTACAATAATCCAACTGGGAAGTTACCAGGGCTTGTATCACAGTTGCTAGACAGTGCTTGTCCAGGTAAGGACGCAGCTGGTAGATGAACCGAAGCTGGAGGAAGGCGCTCCTTGCCACCGCCGTCACCTGGATTTCCAGGGACAGCTCTGGGTCAAGGAGCACTCCCAAGCTGCAGACCCTGTCCTTTAGAGGGAGTGCTACCCTGTCCAGAACAGGGCCAAAGTCACTTACCTGAAAATCCGAACCGCCCACCCTCCTTCAGTGAGGCATTGATGACCTCTTGGACCCAGGAACCAATCCCGTGACTGGCTTTCATAAGTAGCCAAGAAGGGCAAGAGTCAAGTAAGCAGGTGGTTGGGCATACCATCCCAAGCATCTTGTCCACTTCCTCAGGCCATAGTAAATGAAACTCATCCAAAAATGATGGACCAGACAGCGCTCTGGACAACTCCCATTCTGGAATCATATCAATTGTGGAGTCCAGCTTGTGGCGAATCTGAGCAATTTTCTTCTTAAAGTTCTGGGCAAAGTACTCAGAACAGGCAGTTGAGGCTGGCACCACGTCTTTGTTTCGGCCAGCATGTGTTAGGCCATGCACCACTCAAAAAAAGCTCCACTGGACAGCACTGTGAGGAGGCAATGGAAGCGGAGAAGTATTGCCTCTTTGCCACCCTCACTGCCACAGCACAGGCTAAATAATGAGCACGTAAGTGTGCTCGGTCAGATTCGTCCCATGATTTTCTCCACCTGCACTCTAATCATCTCCCTGTCTGCTTCATCGCCCGCAACTCTGGCGTATACCATGGTGCCAAATGGGCTCTGCTAGCCGGGAGAAAACGCTTAGGAGCACTCGTGTTGATTGCCCTAGTCATTTCCCCCATTCCACAAATCGACTAGGACATCAACAGCAGCTCCAGCTTTATCCACTGGAAAATCCCCCAAAGCCCTCAGGAATCCATCAGGATCCATAAGACTCCGGGGGCGGATTATTTGAATAAGGTCTGTACCCTTCCGGCAAGAGAGATCAGCTCCAAGCTCAAACCTCATGAAGAAGTGATCTAACTATGACAAAGGAGTTAAGGTCAGATTCCTCACTTCCAGATCACCCTCTTCCTGTCCCATCAAGAAAACCAGGTCCAGAGTGTGACCTCTTTCATGAGTTGGGTCAATGACATGTTGAGACAGCCCCATGGCTGCCATGGAAGCCATGCAGTCCTGAGCTGCCCTGGACAGAACAGCCTCAGCAAGGAAATTGAGGTCCTCCAAGATCAACATCCTGGGAGTCCTCAAAACCAGGTCCAAGACGATCTCTGTCCCTAATCTATCTCGGTCGCCCAACACCAGGTACAAACACTCTAGGCTCGGTCTCGAAGGGACAGGAAGCCCCGCAAGGGAAACTGAGTCTCGGTAAACCAGAGCGACCCCCTCTTCCCTCTGGGCATGGCCGGTGCTGCATCAGGTATCCGGGTGGGCAGAGTTGAGTGAGGGAGACATCTCCCCCCTCTCCTGCCCTGGTCTCCATTATACATGCCAAGTCAGCCCCCTCATCCACAATTAAATTAAATTAAATTGTGGATGAGGGATGTTTTATTATGGACTGACCTGGCATTCAATGGCAGCACTGTCAGGCCCAGGAGGTGGTGTATATTTGCAGCCTTGGAGGAAGGGGCGCATCTAGGTGACTTAAGAAATTGGACGTAATAGTCTTTCAGCGCCTTCCTAGAATATAATGTGTATTACTGGATCCTTTATGTACTTATTTGGGAAAAAGTATACCATCATCTTCCAAAGAGCTGGTTCTAGAGTGTGTGCATAAGACTGTAACCTAGAAACCACTAGCTTTCCCAAACAATGAGGTCAAAAGATAGGGGGGGAGGTGAGAGATTGGACACAAGGAAAATAATAAAAGCCAGGAAAATGCACATGCTCTCAGAGAAATCTCTTCAGAGCAACATGAGGCCCTCCAGTTGCTGTCATCTTTTTATCAAGTTTGCTTGTAAGATTTTCATATGACACAAAATTAGGCAGGATAGCTAATACTCCAGAAAACAAAAGCAAAACTCAAAACAATCTTGCTAGGATGCCAAATGCATAGTTACAAGATGAGGGATACTTGGCTAAACAATACGACAAGTGAAAAGGATGTGATATTGTTGCAGATTACAACCTGGATATGAATCAACAATGTGATATGGCTCCAAAAAGGGCATACGCTATCTCAGAGTGCAAACGTAGTATTACTTCCACATCATGTGAAGTACTAGTTTCACTCTACTCAGAGTGGATTGCCCCTGGCAAATAAGGAGAGCTTGGATACTCGCCCAGTGGTGTACAGTATCCTAGAATTTGCACATTCATTTTATGGCAGTTGGGGATACTGGGAGACACTGGCTGCTCCTGATGCAGGACCTTTTCTCACCCTCAAAATGTACTCTTTACTGTTTTCCCACCTCCTGTTTTCCTCCTGGGGCTATTTCCAATATGCAGCAGCTATGCCTCCTTATTTACTGTTACCACCATTGCTGGTCATCTTCCATGACCAGCAAAATCATATTTATCAGCCACAAGGCAGCCAACTTCACACCTCATGTCTGTGGGATGGAGATACTGAACTGCATTATTTAAGAGCTTCAGGTTTTTTTCAAGGACTGGGAAGCAACAGAGAGAACTGCCATCTATATTTACAGGGATCATGTCAGAAATGCTGCCCATTTTATTCCTGACTCTGCTTTACCTTTCAACCCTGCTCTCTGTGCAGGCTTTGTAGTGCAAGTAAACTGTACAAGAAGTGGATGTACGTATGCTATTTTGAAAGCTACCATCAACACCTATTCTTCAAAAGTTGTGGAATCCTAAGTGGATTGTCTTTAAAGAATTTGTTCAATTAAGAAAGTTAAAATACAGAAACCAAATCCCATTAAGTGTGTCTTAAATTTTCATAAAGGGGGACCATTTACTCTATCTGGTAATACACAGATAAATTGCACTGATCCTAAACAAAAAGTGATAATCTGGAAAATCTATAAAGTTCCAAATATGAAGGCTACTCCAGACTGGTCAAAACCTTTTCATCCACCTGGCAGTAGAAGAAAAAACCTTGTAACATTAGAAGTTCCTAGCTCAAGCTTAGAGGATGGCTTGTATGTGTTTAATTTGACAGTAAAATTAATCACAATTGATCCTGAAATAAACAGGAAATCACAGCTATTTGCTGTCAGAAAATTCAAAGAAATGAGGGAAGTACTGAAAAAGCATATCATTGAAGAACTAGGATCTAAGGAAATAGAGGTTGACACTGCTATTCCGGCAGGGTTGTCCAACATTCTGAAAGCTTCTCTGTTAGAACACAGAAATGTCCACAGACCGGGAGTTAAGCAGACTATCTCTGTCATCCAGATTTTAAGAGACCTAGTCTTACAGCGTAAAGTTCCAGAAGAAAATGAAACTATTATGGAAGCTGAAAACTGGACCATCACATTAAGGAAAGATGAAATGCAAGGTGTTTTTTTTTTTAATGTTTTCTCTAAGAGAAAAGATCACAACAACTGTTTTTATTCCAAAATGAAGCTGGAGAGGAATGGCAAATTACCAGTGGATACTGTGGTTTCCACTGTTGTCTGTGAGTTTTACAAGAACCCTTTCCCATGGTTGCCACGTACAGATGATATTGGCACAATGATGACTGGATTCAGAAAGGGAGGAACGAAATCTAATGGTGAAAGAATGGGGATCATGCCAGATACAGTTGAAATGTTCATGACTAGAGAAGATGAGAGGACTGCCATCTTTGAGATGATGGTGATAGAATATGACAGAAAGCCCTCAAAAAAACCTGGAAAATTAGCTTTGAAATACACATACAATTCAAGGATATTTTCATCCAGATTGTGACAAAATAGGAGCCTACTTTTCTGGTATTTATATACATAGGTCTCAAGGACAGTCATGTTCCTATCACTTTTTTTACCAGTTCCCATAACAATCCTGCCATACCAAGAGAAAAGATTCCCAGTTACAATGACTGAATACTACAGCAGACATTGCTCAGATCCGTATCTCATGGCAGCACAACAGAAAAGCTGAATATGTTGTTTTTCAATTGGACCTTTATGCGAGAAGTCAAGGTACTCTGATCATTGGCATTGTTCTTTTCATTGCTGACTGTTTCTACCTGGATGGTGTTCACAGTCACTGGAAAGAAAGCTTCTGCAGCCTTGGTCCACAGACCAACTGGAAAAGTTGCATTGCATTTACACAGGCCAGGCGTATTTCAAGGTCTACGAACCCCAATGCAAAAAAACCCTCAAATGATGACATCATTTTTTTGGCTGGAAAAATAACTCCACACCCTAATCCAATAGCTATAAAAAATCCAGTTAACTCGGATTCACAAAAATCCAGTGACATTGTTGACAGTACTTGTCATTCTTGCGGTATACATCTTTTCGGCCCTCTGGGCAATGAACAAAGATGGGGCCGATATGGAAAGCAGAGGCCATGTCATAGTCTTGCCAGACAATGGCCTCTTTGATAAAATGGGCCACCTGATCACCATATACTCAGGCAACCGTTTTGGAGCAGGAACTATAGCTAATGTTTTGTTCAATTGATAGGAGAAAGAACACTGCTTAAGACACCTGGAACACCTGACTTTCCTTCGAGGGCTGTCCATACTTTTCTCCTAACTAAAGAATAACCTGGGACATATTTATTGCTTTCCAGCTTGGCACAATAAGGTGGGTTCTTCTCCTACCTGGTTTGTGAGTAGAATCAAAATGGAAAATATATATACTAAACAGTCTTGAATGTTTTTGTGCTGAAAATGGCTTGCCCTTGATAAGGACAATGGCCTAACAGAGAGGTCATTTATTGTTGCTCACCCAACTGAATCTTTAAACAAGATGGATTTCTTCTTAATAAGCCTGACCAGTGACCTGGTGGATGGACACTTGTGACTCTCTGTCTTAGCTCATGTTTGCACTGGTTCTTGGAACAGACTCCAATGACTATCTTGTTGCTTGTCTTTACCCTGCTTGTCAACATTACTTTTTTCAATGTTGAAAAGGCTCAGCAAATGTTTTCTGAACATCAAGAATTTTTGAGACCCATCATAATCGGAATTCAAAGTGTTTTCATTTCCATCCCTTTGCAGATGATTATAGTGGCTTTTTTCAAATAATCCCAGAAGGAACCTTCTCCACAGAACATAACTCAAGCTCAAGCAAACGTTCTGCTTTCATGTCTGGAAATCTTAGGAACTGGAAAGAGCATCTGCAGAAACGGTACCTTGTAAAAACTGTTTCTAAAGGCCCAGGGGACAGTTTCCCAGAAAGCTTTTTTGGTGCCCCAGATTCATACACTTTCAAAAATGTAAAACAAACAGCAGAAGGTTGGTCCAACTGCACCATTTCTGCAAGTAAGGCAAACGTGATTGCACCAGAAGAGGACATGCCACAAGACGCCAGTAGCAACAACAATTTTATTAATAATATGTGGAGAAAGATACATTTCCCCAGATAAGAGCAATAAATATTGCCAGTATGTTCCTTTGTTGAAGGTCACAAATAATGACAGCAACAGGTATGTTCCATGGATGTTGGCCTTGGTCATTTCTACAGTGTCATCTTTTAAAATCCTATTCTATGGTCTGTTCTATGACTATGAAACACCATGAGAATGGCTAGCAGCATGTGCCATCACATTGGGTATGAGTATGTTTTTGCTTGAAACCCTAAGCATCCTCTTTTTTCAGCCCTAAAGAAATCCAAAATACTGTGAAAGTATTTCATGGTCAAGCAAGGAGACCTTCTTAGAGATTAAACTGAGGAACATAAATATGAATACTGATGATTTGCATGAATTATACTGTGATCTAGTCGTTATTTGCTTTTCGGCACCAGGCAAAGACCTTTTTATTTAAACGTTATTTTAATTGTTGATTTTATTTATTGATTTAAAAAAAATTTTTGCCAGGATGTCTCCAGTATTTTATGTATTTCTATTGATTGTATTTATTTATGGATTGGAAGCCGTCCCGAGGCTTATGCGAATGGGGCAGCATATAAGTTTTCCAAATAAATAAATTAATTAAAATAGTTAGAATGAGAGGGACCAAGCATTATCAACCCTTGGAAGAGGATGAAATCACAGTTTTTAAGAAAAGACAGAAGATTCAACACCAAGCTTTTGTTTTCAAAAGGGATGTTATATATCACTTTGTCTTTTTCATTCTAATTTTAAACATTGCCTATACTAGTTTTTACTACAATCAAGATATTCATAATAAATTATCTCTGGGTCTTCCAGATATCAGGAAAGTCAAGCATACTTACATTTGGCTGAGAGAGGATTTTTCTGCCCTTGTTTCACAATGGCCACCACCCTAGTTATCTTTCAGATACTTGATCAAAAATTCTTGATTTACCCAGGATGCAGCAAATAACGGTAAAGAATACTGCAAAAGAATGTTCTTATCCACACAGTTTTGTACATAAACTTGTGATTAGTAAAAGTCATTGCCTACCCAAGTGTGGTCTTGATGAAGATCAGAGGGACCATCTTGTATCTTGGGCAAACCCAGTTGATAAATCTGTTTCTAATAATTTCAGCGAGTTTTCAGGTTTCACTTATCGATTAGTCACTGACCCATGGAAATATAGTTCATTTGGAGAACTGCACACTTATGGAGCAGGAGGATATACTTACAATGTTATCCAAAAGACAACTTCATGATTCAAGAAAAATATTTCTTAATATTTTAGAAAAGAGTAGCTGGCTTGATGAAAACACCTGGCCTTTAATAGCTGAGGTGACAACTTTTAATTCAGAAGTAGCTTGATTTTGTAGTATTTTGGTTATATTTCAATAGAGTTCCAAAAGCAGCATGGACAGCCAGGCAAACTCCTTGACTGAAGAGGAGCAGTTGTAGTGAAAGCTGCATGTTCCATCCCTACGTGCTTGTTAAGTCGATCCTTTGTTGTTTTGTGCCAACTTATGACGTGGCTGACTTGTGCCCTCCGCACTGTCCTGTCCTTGGCAGCTCAGCTCAGCTCAGCTCACATAAACTTAAGGCTGTGATTTGCTTGATGGAACTGATTGCTAAATAAAGTTATGCCCCAATTACAATCCCAGAACAATGTTAGTCTCCTTCCTGCCTATCACAGCACCCTGCCTGAGAACAAATTACCCCATCTCCAATATGGGGAGAACAATACTGACATATATGGAGATTGTTAGAATTCTTTGTACATGAAACACTGGAAAGTGCTATATAAATATTAATTCTTCCTATATTCAAAGCACAGGAGATAGGATGAGGGGAAAAGCAAAAAGGAACAAAAAAATGCTACAGGAATGTTTAACACTGAATATCTTGCAGACATACCATTTTATTGAAAACTTCAAAATTCCATAAAACTCCATTATAATGCAGTAATAATCCCCCAGAAAATCCATTACAAAAGCATTTCGAAATTTGGAGAAGACAGATTTCTTCCATTCTTGTTAACAAAAAAGAACAGTGGCAGATTTTCTCATCTTGAAGTCTAATTCTAGCAGCAATTACTGTACTTTAGTAACTAAAGGCAAGATCAATTCCTTTAAATGGCATTACACTTGCAGGTCTGACTTCAGCTGGAACAACCTGATCTTACGTACCTTTACTTGTACTTTCAGTGGGAATAACCTGCAATTCAACATGCATAGCATCCATGGATGAGTTAGAGGGGAGAACTGCCCTCCCTTTAATTTTCTTGGCCTCTCTGCTTTTTTGTTATGTTTGGGCAAATACACACACACACATACATAAAACAACTGTTGTCCTTTAAGGCTTACAAACAAAATGAAATTGCACCTGTCTTTTGGACAGTACCCTCCCCCCCACACCCCCTAGACTGACTGCAGGCCTAGTCCATAGCAAAAGAACAGAAGCCCTGCCAGGTCAATCACTTCACAAGGCCAAATGTATGGGGAAAAGCAGGAGGTGAGAAATTCTATTCGAACTTGTAGGCCTCAGCAGCATTTCAAAGTGTGTCTAAGAAAAGGAAGTAGCTACTTAATTTGGATCACATGCATATATACAGATATACAAGCAATGACCAGGTAGCATACAGTGTGTTTTTACATGCAGTGATTTTAAATTGTGAAGGTATGGTCCAGTGAACTATAGTTAAAATGGCCTATTCTTTTACATGCTGCAGTCCGATTCTTTGTACATTTACTCAGAATTAAAATACATTTGTTCCAGTAGGATTTACTATCAAGCAACTTTGCACAGAAGTGCAGTCTCTACTGTGAAACCTCCCATCTTATTATGTATGAAATTTTTAAATGCATAACTGTTATTGTAAATAATATAATTAGGCTTGTATTTTAACAATTAGGCTAATGTAATTAGCGAGAAGGTACCTGAGCTGTCAAGAAAAAAAAAATTAGCAAGTGGTATTAGTACAATGCCATGCATGCCTGCTCAAAAATAAAGTGTATTGTGTTCAGTAGGATTTATTACCAAGAGAGCCAGTGTGGTGTAGTGGTTAAGAGCATGGGACCGGGACTCAGAGGATCTGGGTTCTAGTCCCCGCTCAGCCATGGAGCCAACTGGGTGACTCTGGGCCAGTCACAGACTCTCAGCCCAACCTACCTCACAGGGTTGTTGTTGTGGGGATAAGATGGAGGAGGAGATGTAAGCTGCCTTGAGCCCTTTGTAGGAAAAAGGCAGGATATAAATCACAATATAAATAAATAAAAAATAATTTTGCAGCCATTGCATAAAATGGAATACTGGGTAACTTCTTTTTTTTTTAAAGATGGTCTGGCTACAATTTCAAATTAAGGCAAGGATTTTGTTTTGTTTTGTTTTTAAGCAATAGCAGTTGCACTGTGCATTGCTGACTTTTTGAAGTATAGGATCTTAAGAAGATATCATTCCTTCCCCTTTTCTTGAGAGAATGTTTAATCTGGAGCTTAAAGTTTCCCCACTATTCTAATGGAAAATGCCTTGCATTTTACATGAAGCACTTTAAAATAATCTCAGAGCTGGTATAGTGGGTCACTTCACATATCAGTAAAGGACAAGCGGTCTCCCTGGAGGATCTGTTTTGAGATGGATGCTATTTAATGCATTCATAAATTAAATTGGGATTAGCAGTGTGGTAGCAAGTTATAGATGACACATTATTCACAATGGCACAGTCCAAAGCAGAGTTCCTGCATGATCTTTCCCAGGAGGACAATGGGCAACAAACTGCTAAATGGGAGTTATTGTAAAGAAGTGCTTTCCTGGGGCAAAATTATACCAATATCTTGTGGTATCTGAACTGGCTGTGAGTATAGAAAAACAGATTGTAGTGGATGACTCACATTGCAATGCTATTTTTACTTGGTAGTAAACACTGTGTATACATTTAAGAAATTGTGCTTTTGGTGTGTTGCAAATCGTCTTTTAAGATTTTGAATAGCTCAGCTAGAATACTGTCACATTCACTAGCTTTGTTGTTGCTCAGACTTCCTAAGGCCCTATTTGACTTCACATTCCAGGATGTCTGGCTCGAGGTCAGTGACCACCCCATCGTGGTTTTCAGGGACTTTGAGTTATTTCTTGTATAGTTTTTCTTAGTAATCTTGCCACCTCTTCTTAATCTCTTCTGCCTCTGTTGGGTCCCGGCCATTTTGGTCCTTTATCATGTTCATCTTTGCATGGAATGTTCTCGTCATATCTCCAATTTTCTTGAAGAGATCTCTGGTCCTCCCTATTCTGTTGTTTTCTTCTATTTCTTTGCACTGTTCATTTAAGAAGGCATTCTTATCTCTTCTAGCTATTCTCTGGATTCTGCATTCAGTTGAGTGTATGTTTCTCTTTCTCTCTTGCCTTTCGCTTCCCTTCTTTCCTCAGCTATTTGTAAAGCTTCCTCAGACAACCATTTTGCTTTCTTGCATTTCTTTTTCTTTGGGATGGTTTTAGCTGCTACCTCTTGTATAATGTTGAGAACCTCCGTCCATAGTTCTTGAGGCACTCTGTCTTTCAGATCTAATTCCTTAAACCTATTTGTCACCTCTACTGTACATTCATCAGGAATATAATTTAGGTCATACCTGAGTGGCCTAGTGCTCTTCCCTACTTTCTTCATTTTAAGCCTGAATTTTGCAACAAGAAGCTCTTGATCTGAGCCACAGTCAGCTCCTGGTCTAGTTTTTCCTGACTGTATAGAGCTTCTCCATCTTTGGCTGCAGAGCACATAGTCAATCAGATTTCTATGTTGACCATCTGGTGATGTCCATGTGTAGAGTCGTCTCTTGAGTTGTTGGAAAAGAGTGTTTGCAATGACCAGCATGTTCTCTTGACAAAATTCTACCTGCCTGTGCCCGCTTCATTTTGGACTCCAAGGCCAAACTTGCCTGTTATTCTGGTTATCTTTTGGCTTCCTGTTTTAGCATTCCAATCCCCCATGATGATAAGGACATCATTTTTGGTGTTAATTGTAGAAGGTGTTGTAGGCCTTGATAGAACTGGTCAACTACAGTGTCTTCAGCATCAGTGGTTGCGAGATAGATTTGGACTCATGTGATGTTGAATGGTTTGGCTTGGATTTGAACTGAGATCATTCTGTCATTATGGAGACTGTATCCCAGTACTGCTTTTCCTACTCTTTTATTGACTATGAAGGCTACTCCATTTCTTCTGAGGGATTCTTGCCCACAGTAGTATACCTGATGGTCATCTGAATTAAATTCACCCATTCCTGTCCATTTTAGTTCACTGATTCCTAAGATGTCGATGTTCAGTCTTGTCATCTCTTGTTTGACCACGTCCAATTTGCCTTGATTCATAGATCTTACATTCCAGGGTCCTATGGCGTATAGTTCTTTACAGCACTGGACTCCCCTTTCACCACCAGATACATCTACAACCGAGTGTCCTTTCGGCTTTGACCCAGTTGCTTCATTCTTTCTGGCACTACTAGTACTAGCCCTCTGACCTGAGGGGCTCATCTTCCTGTGTCATATCTTTTTCCCTTTGGGTACTGTCCATGAGGTTTTTATGGCAAAGATACTGGAGTGGCTTGCCATTTCCTTCTCCAGTGGATCATGTTTTGTTAGAGCTCTCTGCTATGACCTGTCCATCTTGGGTGATCCTCCATGGCATAGCTTATAGCTTCATTGAGCTACACAAGCCCCTTCGCCACGACAAGGCAGTGATCCATGAAGGGGTGGGCGGCATACAGATGTTTAAAATAAATAGTTTTGGAGTTTCAGAAGACTGCTCACTGATTTTCTCAGGCAGTCAAGAGGCACTGTTGCTGTTGGAAGCCTTTAAGGACTTCTTTGACCTCAGGACAAATTCCCAAACCTCCACCCCATCCAAATACACTTACAAGCAGGTCCAGTTTCAACAAAGCCTTCATCTGACACCCGAAGCCCAGGCGGCCCAGTCTGACTCGCTCTGTTTCTATGTTTCTTTTATACAAGTAAGTCAATTTATGTGACTGGAGGACCATATTTTAAATTCGTTACAGATCACTGCTACAGTAAAGGACTGTTACTTTTGTATTTCCCATGCATAGCTTGCTAAACTGACACTGATGTTCCAGCAAAAATCAGATTTTGCATACCTTAGCTATTTACACCAGAGCTGTGTGTCTTCTGAATTCTCAACCCTATTTATGGGCAGAAAAACCAGCAGTGGGAAAATGGTACCCTTTTCTCCAAGAAGGGAAATTCTCAAAGGTTTCTCATGGGTAGGACTCAAAGCCTTCTCACCATTGCTTTGCAGCACGAGTTTTATTTTTTTTCATAAGCGTTCTTAATATCATCAACTGTGTTGAAAGAATGAGCCTTATTTTGCATTTACGGCAATGCAGGTGTGAGGGACACCGTTTCTGGAAGGAAAAGGTGGAATTAGTGATGGGCCTCAATCTGTCCTTCAAATTCCTGAAAGTTATCTTTGCTCATGAAAGAGACTTCCATTGTTTTGCCTCATTCACAGGGTCATTTATAATGCATTTCTGAGATGTTTCGGAGCATACCGCATCACTTACTGTGAGGTGGCCTAGGGTGCTGTGTGTCTTTTCTTTCTACACATCTGTCTTATGCTCTGCAGCCTCTGAAGCTGCCCTAACTGGAAAAGAACCCTGTGGGAGGAATGATTTAATTATGTCTTTGCCTGGGCCTCAATTGAAATGCAGAAAGTGGAGGAGGCTACAGGCTGTTGGAGAGTTGCTCATATACCTTAGCCATTTCCCAAGTCAGGTAGCACAAGAAATTCAAACACAACTCATAATAATTTCTCCAAAATGTCCTCCTTTGAATTTTCCTTCAAAAACAATTTCTTTTCAAGCAAATTAACTGAGAACAGTAAAAAATGCAAGAGAAATCCTCAGCATGGCATTAATTTATACAGTTTTCAATTGGTCTGAGGCATCTTTGAACACTCCTTCATATTAAGACAGTTTTTTTCAGCTTTCCCCTCTCTTCCAGCTCGAAATCGCTTTCATGTTTTGGCCATTTTATTATTATTTTACTTTTATATCCTCCCTTTCTTCCTCTTGCAAGGAACCTAAGGTAGTTTACAATGGTCTTCTCCTCTCCACTTTATCTTCACAACAACCCTATGAGGAAGGTTAGGCTGGGAGTATGCGACTTGCCCAAATTCACCCAGTGAGTTCCATGGCTGAGCAGAGACTAGAACCCAGTTCTCCTATGTGCCACTCCAACACTCTAGCCAATATTCTACAGTGATGCTGAGCTTAGCACAAAGGAGCAAGAGTATCATGGAGAATTTAAATATATTTATTTAAGAGTGGATGTGCCTACTTCTTAAGGAAAAGAATCCAACGTATTCCATTTATCATTTTCAGTATACATAATATCAGCATGTATTTTATGGAAGATTTTAAGAAGCATTATATTTAAAAAAAACATCACCACACATTGTTTACGATCATGTAATTACAGAATCAGTTCCCTACCCACCAAAGGTGGTTGGTGAATACCGAGGCTGAGAATTTGAGATAAAGGGAGATAAAATATGTGGCATTGTATCTGTAATTCTTGTCATACATGTCATTTATCACTAGGGTGGGCACATGTGAACTATCAAAAAAGAGGAAATTCATCACCCAAAAGTGGACAAAAGCATGTCCATGTTTGCATAAAATGTGCACTTGTTAATTTATAGAGACAGATGCAAATTTATAAATAATTATTGCAATTAAGCAGGAGAGCCCTTCAAACAGAGCATGGACATGTGACCATGCTCCACATAAGAGACTGTGTTCTGAAAAGAGGACACATGGCTACTGTACCATCACTTGTTGTTACAGTCATCAAAGAATTGGTATAGTGTACATCGGTGAATCAGGAATAGCAAATACCAAAAAGGTAAATGACAGTCTTTCACACTTTGCTTGTGCATATGTCATGATGCAGATATAAACAAACCTTATTTTGGAAATACAATTTAGTACCAGTTAACACACATGCTTAGTGAGTTAACTTACAAATGAGCAGGAGGATAAAGGACAAAGGAGAAATGTTCCAGCTTTCTATATCAATAATAAATAAATGCGCACTGGTTGTTTGGCACTGGACTTACACTTTGACCTTCCTTCCTGATCATCCAGAGCCTTCTCACAAAACATTAGTAAAATGATCATTTCTGGCTTAAGACAGGAAGTGGAGTACTCCAAATAGGTCCTCCAGAGAGGCAATATTAAATATTGTCCTGGAATGAGCCAAAATAGGGGGAAAACTCATGATTCTGCAAGACTGAAACTGTAAGACCTCTAATCAACTATCATGTTTCCCCGAAAATAAGACACTATCTTTTTTTTTGCTCAAAAGAACACATTAGGTCTTATTTTCGGGTAGGTCTTATTTTTTTAATGTACAAAATGTACATTTAATGTACTCCCTTCTGCTTGCACTTTTCTGCTGTGCACCCTTCTGCTCTGCACTTCTCTGTTGTTTTCTGCTGTGCACGCTTCTTCTCTGCACACCTCTGCTCTGCACCTTTCTGTTCTGCCCTCCAGTTGCCCTCCAATTGCTGCCAAAAGCTGTATACACTGATCCTCTCCAGCACCTGCTACCGGTACTGTCACTGGAAGTGGAGGAAGCAGAGCGGCATGAGCCGATGCTTCCTCTATAGTGCCGGCTTCTGTGACAGGCGGAGTGCATTTGATATCACTCCACCCTTCACAGGAACCAGGACTATAGAGGAAGTATCGGCTTAAGTCGCTCTGCATCCTCCCGCTGCGCCCTCTGCACCCCACTGGCACTCTGCAAGTAAGCAAAAAAAGTAAGACCTATTACCAATAATTTTTGGTAATAGGTCTTACTTTCGGGGTAGGGCTTATATTATAGGACCTACCCCAAAATAAGACTACGTCTTATTTTCACAGTAGGTCCTATTTTCGGGGAAACACGGTATCTTTAGATGAATGCCCTCCACAGAGTGATAGCCAATATCAAAGAGAAGTGGGGAAACTGCTCATGTTTAATTCTGTCACTAGGAGATGATAATTTCCTGGCCATCTCTTGTGAGTGGTGAATTAGGAGAAGGCTCAGATTACAACTGGTGACAGAGAAAATTCTGATTTTCTGCCAACTTTATGTAGAAATTCAGCAAATTGCTCTATTGATTCCACAGGATGAACAGGATAAAACCGGATGCAAAATATGTCATTAAGGTTACAGTCCAAAACACATTTACAAGGTAATAAACTCCACTGAGCACAGCCGAATTTTTGTTTATTTTTGACAGTCCTAGAAAATCACAAAGTTAAACCATTTACATTTTAATATAATTGAATATTCATCATATTATACATGCAATAGCTTCCAAAACTTAAGCTGACCAGCATTGCAGCCAATTTCCCACTTGGTCTTCTGTATTGTTTGAGTCCCTGTCACCAACAAATAGTGGATGCCATATTTTAATAAAATTATCTTGTTTTATTTCTCCTCTATATAGTCTAATCCGATTAGTCAATTTTTCCATCAATGCGATCATCCATATTCAGTTCAAAAACCTTTGCAAGGAGAGGTCTTGAGCTTCAGGCAATTTCATTCCAGGCTGCTCTTATAAGTATCACCACCAACTCTTTATTAGATAAATATTAATTTCCATCCATAAATAACAAAAAAAGTAATAGAGCTTCATTTAAAATTATTTTCTCTTCTGTTACATTTTCTAACCAATTAATTGCTTCATGCCAGAATGCTTCTAACTTTAGACAAGTTATCCACGTATGCTCTAATGATTCTTTATACACTCAATTTCTCCAGCACATTTCTGCTATCATTCTGTTAATTCTATGCAATTTCACAGGGCATAAGTCCCATTTGTGTACTACTTTTAACACCAGTTCCTTAGATTTAGATGATACCAATTTATATGGTTGACTAGTTCATATTTTTTCCAATAGTTTTCTGATATATTCATGTTTAAATTAGTCTCCAAAACTGTCTTAATTTCCCTATTGCTACCATATTCTTTATCAATAATGCTTTTATAAATAGATGAAGTTAGTCCCATTTTCTTTTTCTTATCCTTTTCTATGCAGTAGCTTTCTAACTCCATTAATGTTCTATTTGGGCCTGATCCCTTATATAACTGAACTGAAAATTTCTTATCTGAAATAATTGAAGCCAATTAGTTGCTATTTGTGAATTTTTTTCTTGTAACTGTTTGACTGTAATTGGTTTCCCTTGCATAAATAAGTCCCTTATTCTGTAAATTCCTATTCCCTTCCAATGCTTAAAGCAGCGGTCCTCAAACTTTTTCAACAGGGGGCCAGTTAAAAGGCTGCAGTGACTGTCCCAGGCCAGTGAGGTGGGGGTGCCTGGGGGCGCAGGCCAGTGAGGTGCCGTTGGGCGAGCGCGAGGCGGCATCGGGCGCGTGCAGCGGTGGCTCACTTGGAGATCTCCTAATGAGTCCAAAACCATCTCCAAGCAAGCAAGCCACCACCTCCCTGCCCATGCTGTGAGGCAGCGGTGAGCGCGTGCATACGGGAGGCAGGCAGTGGCGGATTGCTTGCTCGGAGTGGATGGATGGCCATGGCAGGCCGGATCCATCCCGTGGGCCGTAGTTTGAGGACCCATGGCTTAAAATGTACATATTTCTCTTCAGAATGCTCTGTTATGAGGCACAAGGGGGATATAGGAGGAGCAAAGATTTTCATATGCCTGCACCATATTCGCAGTGATTCTGTGGTGAAAGATTTTCTATTTGAGTCCTATTTCTTACTAGTATTTTTAAATACACATATAAATTTCCCTTTCCATTAGTTTCCCACTTTTTATTCCATCTGCCGATTTGTTCCTAGTTTTAGAAGTTGTTTCCCTTTTTGCACTGAAAATACAATTTGTATCTCCCCCCAATATAATTTATCCCCATGCAAACTGTTTCACTTCCTTCATTAAATTTTCCATAAATGATGCTTGACCAACATTATGTGCATAATAACTTCCAATAGTTAGCACAGCAGAATTTACTTCTGGATAAGCATGCAAATGAGAGCCATGTTAGTCCCATTTACTAGAGATTTTGAAATGTATAAAGGTTTGCCATTCTACTACACACTGTGTTCACTGCTCAGGTATTCAAGGTGGTAGCAAGTAGTACTTTTCAACAATTGCTGCAAGCTTTGCAGATATACAGATGCCTTCACTCAGTGAAGAGTATAAAATAACACACTTGTATTCTTCTAAACAATTTATCTACTATTGCTATTAACTTCCAAGTTCTTCTGATTTGTATTTATATTACAGAACTTTTGTTTAGCTCTCAGGAAGAGCGCTGCCACTTAGTTATGTTTACAAAGGCAGAAATACGGGGGCTTGTTAATTAAAATTAATATTTGGAACTTCATGATTACAGTTACACAATACACGATTTTTTTCACCTTGGGAAGCCTTAAAGTTTCTTCACAGTCACTCTCATGGAATGCGCAGATCCTTTACAGATGTTCAGATCCCACTCCACTGGCCTGCCTCTGCTTCTTGTCCTGTTTTTTCCCCACATTCTTCTCCTGCACCTGTCTCTCCCCTCCCCTGAGCCTTTGCCCAGCCTCCCTTTATCCTCTTTCCCCCATGTTGTCCTTCCTATGCCCTTTCCCATATTGGCCATCATCTGGGATTGTATACCTTATTTCTCACCATCATATTTAAAAAAACAGGAATGCCATGCTGGGTTTGCTTTTAAGAATATATTAGACCAGAAAAGGACAGCTTCAGAAAAGGACAGCACCCCACCCAGAGGGAAATGACAAGATTCAAAGGTTCTGGGGAAGAACAGAATTTCTTATAATTAACTTCATTTTGTAATCAGCTTTTGGTAACTGTTGCATTTTCAGTGCAGAAGTGGCTTGGATTCAAAGAAATCAGTTATGGACAATGTGAAGTTACACATAATATAAATGCAAATGAATAAAAAACTCTGGGGAAGACCAGCATTTCTTATTATTAACCTCATTTTGACCTGCCCAGAGGTGCTGTGGCACAACTGGCCAGCATACAATTGTTTTAGATAATTAATTAATAAAAAAAACCTAGCTTTTGCTAACTGTTGCATTTTCGGTGCAGATATAAAGCAATCCATTGGCTATAAAGAAATCCGTTGTGGAAGATGTGAAGTTATATGTGGTGAGTATAAAAGCAGATGAATAAAAAACTTAAATACAGTGGTACCTTGGGTCACGAACACCTTGGGTCACGAACAAAAATTTCATGAAAGTGTTGACTTGGGTCACAAATTCCACTTTGGGTGGTGACCAAGATTGCAGCCATCTCCCCACCCCCCCAAGTTGTGGAGATGGCCACAATCGCAGTCGTGTTCGTGCAGGGAACACATGCATGATCACGGCTGTGCTGTGCTGCACCTGTCTTTCCTGCAGCAGTGCTCCCGTGATCACGCATGTCTTCCCTGCACGAACGCAACTGCAATCCTGGCCATCTCCCCACTCAGGGGAGTGGGGAGATGACCGCGATCGTGCTGGTTGGGGGGGGGGGCAGGCAGGATGGCCGAGATTCTGCCTGTCTTTCCTGCAGGACCGCACCCATGCCAGGGTTTCTTTGAGAAGCACCACCCAGTCAGCTCCACCGGCCAGCGCGGCCGCACGCGGCGCCAGAGAGCGCCGCCCGCCAGCCCAGGTGATCGGGCGCGCGCGGTGCGCGACGGGGCGGGTCTCGGAGGCGCCCTGCGGAGTCAAAGCCGCGGCAACGGCCGGGGCCAGCGGCCGAAGGGCGGCGACCAAAGGGGTCGCCGCCGTTTGGGGTGCCGTTCGGGGGGACGAGAGGGGGGCTGGGCTGGCCATGGACTCTTGTTGAAATAGGCTTGCCTACTGCTGATTCTCAGGGAAGAGGAAGGATCCCCTTTTTCTTTTTTTTTTTCTTTTTATCGTTCTTTTTTCTCCTCCTCCGACCTACTTTATAATCTTACCCTGCTTTAATTAGTGCTTTGAGTTATTCCTGGCCATGTCGACGTTTATATATCCTGGGGAACCCACGGGGGCTGCTATTGGCGTGGTCACGGGCAATGGTCGTTACAACAACAGGGGCTTAACGTTTCCACGTAGAAGAAGGATGGACAGATGGCTGACACCTGTCCCTCCTTCTGATCCTGCCCCCAACCAGAGGGCGCCAGGTAGCCTTGTCAACCACCCCTCGGGTCTGACGGTGCTGCTGCTCAATGCCAGGTCGATCAATAATAAATCTTCCCTCATCCATGACTTGATTGTGGATGAGGGGGCCGACCTGGCTTGCATAACGGAGACCTGGGCGGGAGAGGGAGGGGATGTTGCCCTCTCCCAGTTGTGCCCGCCCGGGTATCTGGTTCAACACTGTTCACGCCCAGAAGGGAGGGGAGGGGGAGTCGCGTTGGTTTACAGAGCCTCCATCTCTTTCACGGGTCTTCCGGTCCCTTTGAGACCAGGGCTGGAGTGCCTCTACTTGGTGTTGGGCGAACGAGACAGACTGGGGATTCTATTGGTGTACCGTGCACCTTTCTGCCCAGCAGTCTCCCTATCTGAGCTGACAGAGACCGTCTCGGATCTGGTGTTGAAGACCCCCAGGATGTTGGTCCTGGGGGACTTCAATCTCCATGCCGAGTCTGGACTGACCGGGGCGGCTCAGGACTTCATGGCCTCTATGACGGCCATGGGCCTGTCTCAACACGTCACTGGCCCTACCCATGAACGTGGACACACTCTGGACCTGGTATTCACGACGGGGCAGGTAGAGGATGACCTGAGGGTGAAGAACTTATGTTTGACTCCCCTGTCATGGTCAGATCACCTCCTGGTGAGGTTTGTGCTCGAGAGCAGCCTCTCCCTCTATAAGAGTGCGGACCCGATTGTATGGGCCCGCCCCCGGAGCCGGATGGATTCTGATGGATTCCTGGGGGCCCTGGGGGAGTTTCCGGCTGACAAGACTGGTGCTCCTGTCGAGGCTCTGGTCGAACTGTGGAACGGAGAGATGACCAGGGCTGTGGACGCGATCGCTCCTAAGCGTCCTCTCCCACCGGGCAGAGTCCGCTCTTCCCCTTGGTATACACCTGAATTACGGGCGATGAAGCGAGTTGGGAGACGGCTAGAGCGTAGGTGGAGGAAATCACGGGATGAATCTGACCGAACACACTTGAGAGCCCACTATCGGGCCTATGCTGTGGCGGTGAAGGCGGCGAAAAAGAAGTTTTTTTCTGCTTCCATTGCCTCCTCACAATGCCGTCCAGCGGAGCTTTTTCGAGTGGTGCAAGGCCTGGTTCGCCTGGGTCCTAAGGAAGATCCGATGCCACCCTCAAAGGCCCGCTGTGACGACTTTGCCAGGCATTTCAGGGAGAAAATCGCTCAGATTCGTCACGAGCTGGACTCCACTAATGAATCAGAGGTCTCTGAGGAGTCGCCAATGCCACCGTCTGGTCCAAAATTACTGGAGGAATTTCAATTATTGTGGCCCAATGATGTGGACAAGGTGCTTGGAAGAGTACGTCCCACCACTTGCCTATTGGATCCTTGCCCGTCTTGGTTAATAAATAACTCCAAGCATGGGATTGGGACCTGGATTTTGGAAGTGGTTAACGCTTCTCTGAGGGAGGGTCGAGTGCCTGCCCCTTTAAAGGAGGCGGTAATACGACCGGTCCTGAAGAAAGCGTCACTGGATCCAGAGATGGCCACTAACTATAGACCTGTGGCCAACATCCCGTTTCTGGGCAAGGTGCTGGAGCGAGTGGTGGCGGGACAACTCCAAGCACTCTTGGAGGAAACTGATTATCTGGATCCTTTTCAGTCCGGCTTCAGACCCGGGTACAGTACTGAATCTGCCTTGGTCGCCCTGTACGACGACCTGTGCAGGGAGAAGGACAGGGGGAGTACATCCCTGTTGGTTCTCCTGGACCTCTCGGCAGCTTTCGATACCATCGACCATGGTATCCTTCTGGATAGACTTGCGGGATTGGGGGTTGGAGGCACTGCTTTGCAGTGGTTCCGCTCCTATCTCGACGGTCGATTCCAGAAGGTAGTGCTGGGGGACCATGTCTCTACGTCATGGCAGCTATGCCATGGGGTACCACAGGGCTCCATTCTATCCCCTCTGCTATTTAACATCTATATGAAACCGCTGGGAGAGGTCATCAGGAGGTGTGGGCTGCGGAATCATCAATACGCTGATGATACCCAGCTTTACCTCTCATTCTCCACTAACCCAGATGAGGCAGTGGCTGTGCTGAACCGGTGCTTGGCCGAGGTAAGGGAATGGATGAGGGCCAATAAACTGAAACTCAACCCAGACAAGACGGAGGTCCTGTTGGTTGGCGGATCGGGTTTCGGAGAGGGTGGATTTGACCTGGTCCTGAATGGTGCAACACTCCCTCTTAGGGATAAGGTCCGCAGCTTAGGCGTACTCCTCGACCCGGAGCTTTCTTTGGAAGCTCAGGTGACAGCGGTAGCGAGGAACACCTTCCTTCAGCTTCGGCTGATTAATCAGCTGCGCCCCTACCTGGAATACGACTGCCTGGCGACGGTGACACACGCGCTGGTGACTTCCCGCCTAGACTTCTGTAACGCGCTTTACGTGGGGCTTCCCCTGAAGACAGTCCGAACACTTCAATTGGTGCAAAATAGAGCTGCCAGGTTGCTGACGGGGACGGGGCGTTATGCTCACATGACTCCAGTCCTCCGTCAGCTTCACTGGCTTCCCATTGAAGCCCGGGCCCAATTCAAGGTGTTGATTATGACCTACAAAGCCCTAAACGGCTTGGGTCCTGGCTACCTGAACGAGCGCTTACGTCCGTATATGCCCGACCGCCCTTTGAGATCTGCGGGAGAGTCCCTTCTCCGGGAACCCTCCATGAAAGAAATTAGGAGAGTAAGTACCCGGAGGAGGGCTTTCTCTGCGGTGGCGCCCAACCTATGGAATTCACTCCCCAAAGAGGTCCGCCTGGCACCGTCGTTACTGGTTTTTCGGCGCCAGGTAAAGACCTTTTTATTTAAACATCATTTCAATTGTTAAAACATATGATCTGGCCTGGGCAACTTCTTCTTCCTTCTCTTTCTCCTCCTATATTTTTATTTTATACTGATAATTTTAAGTTTGTATTTGTAAATCAATGTATTTTTTGTATTGTTATATTTAATGGTAATTTATTATGTACTATTGTATTTCAATGTATTTTATCATGTTGTAAGCCGCCCCGAGGTTTCGGCAAGGGGCGGCATAGAAATGCTATAATAATAATAATAATAATAATAATAATAATAATAATAATAATAATAATAACTGTAACGAACAGAGTGTTGAATCTGATGAACAATAAAGTGGTCTCTTATTTCCAGAGGATTATGCAGCGCAGGAAAAAAGTGACTATAGACAGATTTTTCACCAAAATAGACCCTGCAGCTAAGAGACAAAGAAGAGAGGAAACCCCTGAAACTCCTTTTCCTTATGGAGGGGGACTCTCCCTCAAAACAATAACCTCCCCCCCTCCCACCTAGGTTAGTGTTCCCCACTCTACTGTACAGTACTTTGTTACTTTACTGTTCTTTGTCACTTTGTATCAAAATGTCTGATTTAAAAAAAAAGTTACAGAACGGATTAACCTTATTTACATTGAAACTTATCTAGAAATTTGACTTGGCTCACGACCAAATGTTGTCTCACAACCACATTCAGAGGGGCTAGAATAGATTAACCTTATTTACATTGAATCTTATGGGGAAATTTGACTTGGGTCACAACCAATTTGGGTCACAACCAGAGTTGTGGAACGGATTAAGTTTGTGAACCAAGGTACCACTGTAATGCAATTTGTGCGTGGGGTGGGAGGAATAATATGCTAAGATTAGATATTTAGCAATTGTAATGTGTGTGCCCTCACACTTTCAAACATGTCTCTGTGGATTTAGAGAATCCCATTGATCAAAACTAATTTAGAGCATTACAGGATACTCAAGGGCCACTTGGATCTCCAGACACTGGTGTGGGGAAGAGAACTGTATTGGCAACATAAGCTGATTCTTTCACACAGTGAACTTTTAAGTAGCTACTGCATGGTTCTCCATAGCCTATTTCAACCATTTGTAGCCATGTAATAAAATGAAAGAATATTTGATGGATGAAGTAAACTGTTTAAAATTGAAAAAAGAACAGGTAGGAAAAGGAAATCAAGGAATACAAGGGAGAGAAGCAAAACCAGGTGGGTCCTTCAAGAATCTGGAACTCCACAGTGCCCAAAGACACCTGCTGGCATGGTACTGCAGCCTGCAAAATGCTCAATAAGTGCCTTGGTTTCGGTAGACCTACACAGGGTACAAAACCAGTTTTATCAAAACCTGAGTGCCACCAGACCTTGCTGGGGAGAGATGAATCTGACTTAGCACAACACAAATTGTGCAGGCTTCTCTTAAACAGTTATGAGCATAATCCACTGGAATGTAAAGATGTATGAGAATTTTGTTCATGGTCAAAATAGTGACGACAGCGCCCTGCTGTGATTGCATTTGCAGAAGAGAGTACCTGAGGGCCCATAAAACAAAATAATGGAAAGAGAGAGCACCTCTTGGTCTGAACTTCATACACAAATTGGTCTTCCTAATGAGGCACACACATAAGTTAACAAAGAACAACATTTGAACACTTGATAGATATTGAGAAGGGAATCAGAAAAGAACTAGCAAGGACATATATACATCAGATACTGCAAAAGCCATATCCAGCATTGCAGGAATTTACGAAGTGTTAAGATGAAAATAGATTATAGATTGTGTGTGTAGACAAACACATAGTTTTTAATGGATTTTGTCATTGCATAGGATGTGATCCTTGCAGAATACTCAACTCTACCACCACACAGCTATAGTTATTGGCTCTCATTGGATTCTGAATATCCCCTGAGATACAGAGCTATTCCTCTCCCAAATCCATTCATAATTCCCAAATACTCCAGCAATTTGAGCTGGAGCTGTAAGTTTTTGTTCAAAGATTTTACTGTGCTATGAATTTTTAGCATGTATTAGACCCCATTCAAGCTAGTGGGGAAATATTAACCATAAAGTCTTAGGACCAGGTATTGTAGCAAGTGTATATAATTCACATAAATATCAGTTGTCTGCCAAGTGACATAAGAACAAGCTACAAGCGCAATAAGCCTTTCCTCCTCCAGGAGCCAGCATTCATTATTCATTCCTCATCTTATTAACACTGACCAGCCCAGGGCCTTAGGTCACTCCTCCTGAATTCAGGCTTACCCAAAACCTTCAAGCAGAAAGTCCAAAACTGCAGACAGATGTGCTGATCCTATGGGAATACAAGTCCCAGCAGTTTTCATTTACTAGGAGGATGCCTTCTGTAAAGCTAATAGATGGGTTCAGATAATGCAATAACCTACCCTCAAGGGTGGATTATGGGTTGAGTGTAAGTTGTTGTTAAACCATGAGTCAATGGGCCTTAATTGCTGATTCAAGACTAAGCCTCCCCATAAAACTTTACAACAAGAAGCAATACTTCAATGCTGGGAAAGTTCATTTGACCCCAACTACTGAGAGAATTTCAGCTAAGAATAGAGAGAACAGGAAATTTTGAAGGGTGTGGCATATTATGTCAGTATCCCTGCTAATAAGAAACTGCTGCTACAACATCCTTGCACGTCTTGGCTCCGCTACACCACTACCTAGGACCTAAACCAAGCACAGAGTAAGGTGCCTTTACAGTCTGCTAGATTGTGCCAATTGTGCTTATTGGCTTATTGTTCCTATTCAGTACATGTTGGAATAGATTTATATCAGAATGGCATTTAACTAGAAAAGGGTTGAAAAATAAATACTTTAAAATATTAATTCATGAGCACAGTTCAGAAAAAAGTAACTCAAGTTCAGGACCAAGTACACATATTCATAGCTTTCCTGCAGTCCTCTGCAGACCACAGGAATGTTACTCATGGACTACACTGGAAGAATCTCTGGTCTAAACCATTATTTCAACTTCAACATATCAATTAGTACTCTTCCTTCTCTTATACTTGGAATGGCTCCTTGGAAGAATACGTAACTCTAATCCATATGACTGACTTTGCCTCATCACTGGAGTTTTTCCAGTTGAAGGAGAGTAGAGAGAAAGATCAGGGAAACAATAGGCTATCCATTGCTCCCAACTATATCTTCAAATGTACAAACACACATACCTCTCATTATGGAGAGCTATAAAAATAATTTTGAGAAATGCTTGTGGAATATATATTTACTACTGAACCTTGAATGTATCTATAAGCAGGCCTTGGAACCCTATTGTGAATCATGTCCACCTCCCACACACCTTCTCCCACTGAACCTCGAAATGACACCTCTTAATAACAAACATTTGATTTTAAATAGGAGTTGAGAAACTGAGTGAATTCTATCCAACTGATAATGCATTGCTTGGCCAAAAAGAAAAACCATGGCAACCATCTTTTTTTTCTAAAAGAAATACATGTGATTTCTAGAAGTACAGATAAAAAATGGAGTTAGTTGGTTATACATATGATCTCACACAGGTAGGAATGCACACTTGGACATAAGTCATCATCTTTAATTAGCCAACTAGATCCATCTATTTATACACATTTTTGTGAGGAGCTTGGATATTTTCATTTAATGAGCTAATTTGCTATGAGCCTTATGGAAAATGTTTTACATACTAAGAAAATATAAAAAAAAATCTACTGTTGAATGTGTCAGTGTTGGGAAAGCTGCTCCTGGGTCAGAGCAGCAGCAGCAGCAGCCCCAGCAGCCAGTCTCTGGATGTGGTAATAACTGGCAAAGTGCAGGTGGATGCAATGTCCAGGAGTGCACTTGCCAGCTGGCACTTACTAGGCAACTACGCCACTGCGGCCCTGTCTGAAGAGCGCAGACCCTGCCCTGGTTACCCAAGCACTGGTGGAGTCCAGGCTGAACTACTGCAGTGTGTTGCACATGGGGTTGCCTTTCAAGACAGTCTGGAAACTGGTACAGAATGCAAGAGCTGGTGGGGCCGAGGCAGTCAGATCTTACAGTACCTATAATACATAACGTACCTTATAGTATCTATACTTCAAAAATCATGGTGCACCCCTTCACAAAGACCATGACTGTATTGTATTTTTTCCTTCATTTTTCCACTTTTTTTTAGGAATACCCCCTTCCATCCAAAATTGCATCACATCCACTGAAGGTTTAATATCCTCTCCCCTTATTAATGCATATTCAATAAGCAAACCCCATATATCATTAAAATCATTTCTCTGTCAGTCCTTTTTTGCCCTAATTCCACATGTCAATTTGTCCTTAACTGCTATATTCCAAACTTCTTTATACAATTCAATTAACTGAAGCTCCCTGTTTATTTATTTGCGTGTGTGTTTAGTGTATTTTATGTTGTTTTTGTAATTATACTGTTTTAAAAATAAAATTTAAAAAATAGTACCGATTCTATTCCAGAGGCATTACTTACTGCTCTGCTTATGAATCTTCTATGACGGCTTCAGTCTCCAGTTGCAATTGTGCGAAAGGCTTTGTCTCGTGCTTTTATTTGTTGTTTATGGAATGCTTGCTGGTTTTACTTCTGCACTGATTTTATTCTATGAATGCTTTTGTTGCAAGTCACCATGGAATAGCTTCTGCCCTGAAAGGCAGCCTAGAATTAAAAAAAGGAAAGAAAACACAACGTCATTAACTTGTCTGTAAATAAGCGTTAGTGTAGCAATCACTGAGAATCTAAAAGGGGGGGGGGGGACCCAACCAATTCTAATCCAATTTTTAAGAAAAAGGCTTCCCTGTATGGTAGCCCGGAGAAGATTCCTACTGTTGGTGAGTACCTGATTGTCAGTTTTTACATCTGTATCAGATTAATCTGAAAGAAATGCCCTAGTAACCCAACATCCCAGATCTCAGCATTTAGAAAAGGGAAATGCAACTCTTTCCCCCATGCCATTTGCTTCATTTCTTAATGATCTTAATGATAAGTCTCACATTTCCATATGAATAGCTGTATTGGTTATAACCAAAGTACTTTAATTAATTTGTGTAGCCATGGAATCTTGGTGATGACTGAAAAAGCACATGTGTAAGGAGATAAATTCAAGTTTCAACCTTTACTGCAATACCACTTTTGAACATTAGATTGTGCAAAAATGAATATATTAAGTATGTTCCTTATATGCAAGGTCTTCAGAAGCCAATAGTTTAAAGAACAGCTCAGAGAGCTGGACAGAATATCAATTCTGGTCCAAGAAAATTCATTGGCTCATATTCTTGCTCAGCTGTGACCCCATGAAACAGTAAGTGACAGGGCTTGCAAGAGATAAATAGCTGTGTTGTATTTTTATCATTGATTGCCATGTCATCTGAACACAGTCATGGCATTTCAGCATAGATACTTCAGTTTGCTTTTAGAAAACACAATTTAAAAAATGGTTTGTTCTATGCTTCTATATACCACAATGATTTTTTTTATGACATTCAAATCTAGGATCATGTTTTTCTTGGTTCGTGCATTCAGCTACCAGAGAGACTCCTGGAAAGAGTTGCAACATCAAGAGTCTTTCTGGCTATCTGGCCTCTCCTACCCATCTCTACCTAGTAACACAGATGCTTCCCTATACACTGCTGTCTATATTCAACACCTTCATCCTCTCTGCTGTTACTGTTGGGAAAATTTAGATAAATCCTGGCAGAAAAACATTGCTTATATGTGCCTTTGTGTTATAAAATCAAATCCGCACCTCTTTCTCACAAAGCACGGGCTTTCCAAGCCAGGTCACTGTTTAGTGTTGCTGTTGCCTTAAGAAGCTGTAGGAAAACTGAAATAATGTTGTTCATTTGTTTCTGAATGGGCCCACCTAAACAGAGGTAAGCTCCTGTTGAGTCATTTTGTCAAGGGAGACTTACTGAAGGATTCCTCCATCAGACACATTTTCATGTGTAAAAAGACTGACCTGAACTGTCAAGAATTTGCTTGACTGACCTATCAATACAGCAATCAGTAATGTTTTCCATACTATTGTTAACAGTATTTCTAATCGGTTTAGAACATCATGTCATGCCTAAAAGACATCAGGATGCTATTGTACTAAGATTATCAGGAAACTTAACACTCTGTATTGGTGTGTGTGACTAGCAGGTTATAAAAGTATCTGTACGTGGGCTGTGAACTTGCAGTTCAGTTTACTTCTGCCCAGTAATGCATTATCGTTAGTGACTGTAGGTACTGGGGCACCAGTCAATAAAGGAGCAGAGATTCAAACGGTTGATCTTTCCCATGGACCCGAGTTTTTGTTTCCTCCTCACAAATTGAAAATCGAGATTCTGTCATTCCTCAGATGTCCACCAGCTGTTTTCTATCTGCAGAGGGTAAATCAAACCTTAAACCTAACCTGGACCTTAACCCTCACCATAATGCCAATGCCATGAGACAGATTTCCAAAATATGAGCTTGGTGGAGATTTTTCTTTCTGCCCATTATAAACACATTCCAAGCCTCAACAGCTTCAAAGGGAGCTTGATTTTGGAACATCGACCCTAACCCAGTCCTTAACCCTAGTCATTACAGTAATATATTGCCTCCAGTATATGTTTCTATGTACTAGTTGCTGGGGAACACAAGTGGGAGTGTTTTCCCTGTGTATTTCTGAGCTCTCACAGCCAGGTCAATGGACTGCTTTGAACAGAACGCTGGGCTAGGGAGGCCTTTGTCCTGATCCAGGAGGGCTTGTCTTATATTCTTATGTTTGGATTGTTTGAAACAAGGTCACCGTAGCCTAGCCAGTGCCTATAGGCACTAGCAGACTGCTAGATTCTTTCTAATAACAGTGGACAAGACAGATTTTGGTCAAATCCTGAAATGTATTTCAAATTTTCTTGAGCAGGAATGCATGAACAAGATAAACATAGGTTGTTTCCAGCACTGTCTTTCCTTTCAGTCAGTGGAATGTGGTGGGGTGCAATTTCCCCTCTCCTCCCTATCCCCACAACCTCATGTGTATTCCCAAAATCTACTCATGAGGGCTAGGAAATTCTCCAGAGCAAATGTTCAGATGGCATGGAAGGCTGCAGGGGGGGATGGAAAAAATATTGCTGTGCTACTGGAGTTCTGCTAGAATGACATTTTATTTATATTTATATTTATTTATATTGTGATTTATAGCCTGCCTTTTTCCTACAAAGGGCTCAAGGCAGCTTACATCTCCTCCTTCATCTTATCCCCACAACAACAACCCTGTGAGGTAGGTTGGGCTGAGAGTCTGTGACTGGCCCAAAGTCACCCAGTTGGCTCCATGGCTGAGCAGGGACTAAAACCCAGATCCTCTGAGTCCCAGTCCCACGCTCTTAACCACTACATTGGAGCTCATGTGTATGTTTAAAATGTTAAGTTTTATTTACAGACTCTTCAGGGTGACTGACAGAGGGAGACTATTAAGAGATCCTGAGTATGCAGAATTGCACTGTAAATTTAATCCACACTGGATTTTATGGCTTGGATCAATGAAGAGAGTAGACACATTGGAATGATGAGGAAAAGTTTTTCACAACAAACTTAAAACCCAAATTTTCAGTATGGTAAGGTTTGTATCTAGGCCTCTGTCATAACAAAAGTACTGGCTAAATTGTGGCTCTGTATTTCTCTAAAAAGGAGATTGCCAGAAGCAGATGTGTGGCCTGGCATTAGTTGTTTCATTTCCAGGATACAGTTTGCTGTATTTTCCAAAGAGGCTTCCACAGGCATGAAGTCATTGCATCTCCATCCCTCACTGTAGGCTCCTTAGGTTACATGCCTTGTTATACATCTCTCATAAACCAAGCCATACATAAAATAATGAAAAGTACTTCAAAGTTTAATAATACAGCAGACTTCCATGGCAAATGAACATAATGTATAAACTGGCCGTGCCAGCATTTGCCAGAGGTAATAATTAAGAATTATCTTGATTGATGCTGCTAGTAATGCATTAACAAAAAATAAATGCAGAGCTTACAAAGACATAGATGATTCCAGTTGTTCAGAAA
>NW_025335409.1:8351536-8491518 GCF_004798865.1 Varanus komodoensis
CTCTGGTTATCCCTGGAACAGGCACACTAGATGAGTTTCAGCTTCCTGCAATTAAATGAAGTCCTGAAACTAGGTTCAAGGGGTGTTCTTCAAGGGCTAGGGGAAGGTGAGGAGTATAAGCTACTGACACTTTAAGGCAGGAAACTGAAAATGATAAGGAAACTGAAGATGAATGGCTTCCTGGCTAAATGACAGTACACTGAAGAAGATACAGTTCTTATCTGAATCAGAAACTTTCCACCAATACCACAGAATGCCTTGTTCAATCTATCACTTTCCTCTCATTTCTGAACTGTTGGGATAGATCATTACATTCATGGAGTGCTAAGCACCAACTCTCTCCCCATCAATTCCACCATTTTTTGCTGTGATGTATTTAATACCTTGACCAAGATCTGTTCATGGATCAGTGGACCTTGCAGCATTACTCCAACAGTAATGTCCTGCCGCAATTTTCATAATGGGACCTACAAGTCAATTCCAGGTCTTTCAAATCTAAATAAAGTATACAGTAGGGAAATGTGCAGCATCTTGGATAATACCAGAAGCTACTGGCTTTTTAGTTAACCTACCTCGAAGAGGCCTTCTTTAAGCCACTTCCAGTTATTAGATCAGAAGTGAGTTTAATAAGTATACAAGTAATACTACATAATATTCTACCATGCGTAAATAGATGTTCTTTCAAAATTGCACTTAAAATCAATACATTTTAGGCTCCCCCCTCCCCCAAATCATCATTGACTCAGCAACAAGAAAGGACTCAATGAAATGTTTTGATGATATTTCAAGCTATACAGATCAAAAGGTTAAGCCTTTTCCTTGTGCCTGAGTGGTATGATTAACCTTGTTAGAAAGTCAGGTAGGCAAGACTGGTTTGAAGGGAAAACTCTGATGCTTTCCACCATCATCACTGTATCTGATTTACTGGGAGAAAACTGCTTAACCAGACACCAAATAGAATGTCTGCAGGTCCAGTTTAAGATTGACTTGGGACAGAGACATACAGTTTCTGAAAGCTGAAAGTGGTTTGGGAGAACCTTCACTGCACACACACACACACACACACACACACACACACACACTCATCTTCCTGCAGCTTGTCTCATGAAAGTCAGATTTTGGAAACAAACGCTGGGATCCCTAACATGGTACCCATGATCTCTAATATGTTGTGGGTGCATTCCTTGGTGCCAACCAAGCTCCCTGCCCCTTTTCTTATTAAACATTTTTGCCAGATTTTTAAAAATCAAATGTTCTAACTGGGACTCTAAGATCCTATGAATGGATATGTTAGAAGCCTGTACCATTTTTATTTCCAGTTCAGCCTCTGGGCAGCTGCAGCTCAGCACTTTTTCCCCTGCTACCCAGAAAAAGAGGCTTGCATAGTAGGGTGTGTCTGTGTTCTGTCTATGGCATGCATGTGTCTGTGTGGCCTGGTTGTTTGTTTGCTTGATTTTGGTGGGCATATTATTGTTCCTGAGCATTAGATTTTAAGGGTATTCCCATGTTACCTATTTTTGTAAAGAAGGAATGTATTTACTATAAATAGTGCTCCCTCTTTCAAATCACCCTCTGCTTTCTAAAAAATTATAGTCTGTTCTTATCGCTGCTCTTATATGAGTAATATGGGAATGCTATCAGAGTTCTAGTGTCTCTTTAGAAAAAGATTTAGATTTGTTTTCCATTGGCAACAAGGCAATTAAGGAGGACAGTGCTCTATGTTAGGGAAAGAGGTCATGAAAAAGCAGGAGAAATGCCATTTTCAATATCAGTATGTTGCTATGCACAGGTCACATGCACCACTCACAACCTAATTAGTTTAAAACCTCAGACTAAGGATGCCATAACTCCAAAACAATCAAGAAGCTTGCAAAGTTTTAGAAAAGAGTGATGAAAGTGATTGAGGAACACTTTCTTTACGAGGATATGTTGAAGGGGGGCTTAGAAGTGATACTAAGTGAGGAGGACATGCCGTATTTCCCCAAAAAGAAGATGTAACCAGAAAATAAGCCCTAGCATAATTTTTCAGAATGCTCAAAATATAAGCCCTACCCCCAAAATAAGCCCCAGTTAAGATAGTCAGTAAGACAGACAGCGAAACACAGTGGTACATCCGTTGCAACACACAATGGACATATTTAATTAAAAATGATGTTAATATTAAATATAAACAAATAATAGTATTGAGATTAATACTTAAAATAAATTATAATATGCATTATATTTAAGTATTTGTAAATAGTCAAGCGGGCGCCTTTGGATGAGAGGTAAACGCCTATGTAAACTGATGAACTCGAGACTCATTGCCGAATGACCGATTGGAGTCCAGACACAACACATGAATAATGTGCACACTTGATAATGAACAGACGTGTTTCATAATTCAATACATCGTGTGTTGTAAAGGTAGGTTGCTTACCTGTAACTGTCATTCTTCGAGTGGCCATCTGTGCATCACACATATGGGTGCTACACCTGCACAGTGCCTAAGGCCAGAAAGATTACAAAGCTAACAATTTTTGGCGGGAAAACTCCGCTCCCCTCCCATTCAATGATATAAATGGAGTGGAGTGTCCGCCATTCTCTCAGTCTATTGAAGACCAGACGTTCGCCCTCTCGCGGGAGTGAGAGATATTACAATAAATTCCGTAGGGACCATGAATATCAGGATAAGAACATGGTCCTGAATAAGAATCCACTCACTGACACCAAGCGGGACTGGCGGGTGGGTTGTGTGAATGCACAGATGGCCACTCGAAGAACGACAGTTACAGGTAAGCAACCTGCCTTTCTTCGTCATGGCCTCTGTGCATCACACATATGGGTGACTGACACGCTTACCAGAGTCGGAGGAGGGCAGTGTCGTCATCGAAGGACAGTGCAGAGGACTGCCCTGCCAAAGGAACAGTCCTGTCTTGCAAGCATATCAAGGCGATAATGCCTGGCAAAAGTGCACAGGGCAGCCCATGTTGCAGCTTTATAGATGTCCTGAATTGGGATTCCTGCAGCAAAGGCAGAGGAAGCTGCTACCGCTCTCATTGAATGACCTCTCGAAACAACAAGTAAGTCAATTTTGGCAAGTTGATATGCCAACTCAATTGTCTGAACAATCCATTTTGAAAGCCTCTGTGAAGACACAGGGGAGCCTCTGTCATGTTCAGAATACTTCACAAAGAGGCGGTTAGATTTTCGAAGAGATTCTGTACGCGATCTGTAAAAGGCTAAGCAACGGCGCACATTGAGGGCATGCAGCAATCTTTCAATCAGATTCGAGGGCGATGGAAAGAAGGCAGGCAGAACAATGTCCTGACTGATATGAAATGGAGTAACTACTTTGGGCAAAAACGACGAATCAGTATGAAGAACAACTTTCTCTTTATGGAAGTTCAAATAAGGGGGATCTACTCGAAGAGCACAAGGCTCACTAGCTCTTCGGGCTGATGTGATGGCTACAAGGAAGGCAGTCTTCCAGGACAGAATACGTAAGTCAATAGTTGCCAGAGGTTCGAAGGGGGCTCTGGTGAGTGCCTGAAGTACAACTGAGAGGCTCCAAGTAGGCATGACAGGACGAATTGGTGGATGGAGATTCTGTAGTCCTTTAATGAATCTTCTAACTGCTTGAGAAAAGACCGATAATGAACACTCATGCCAGGTCTCTTCGCTGGTCCGGTAGGGAAGCAGTGATGTTGTCAAGCTTCTGCATATGGAAGTATTGGTACCGGGCCAGTGTTGCTTCATAGTTGGAGATACGAAGGCCAAGTCCAGAAGCCATGTAAATTCACTGCGCCAACATATCAATTTTCCAACCCTCATTGCGAGGGGCAGTATGGCCCCTCGACTCTCGTCCTTGGGAAGATTCCACCACTACCGAGTTCGGTTTTGGGTGATGCAGGAGAAATGGTATGTCCTGCTCCCAGACTTGGTACATTGCCTCATAACGACGTGACATAGACTGGGGTTGAGTCAGTAGGTCCCAAGGTTGCACCATAGCTTGACGGAGGGTCGTTATCAGAGGCAGGATGATGGCAGCAGATTGTTCACCCTCAGAATATCATAAAACTTATCGGTGCTAGGGTCGATACGATGTTGGGCTTCGATCTCTAGCGACCGGACAAGTCTTGCCATCAGTTCTCTGAAGATGACATGAGGTTCCTCCGGCGATCCCGGCCCAAGTTGTAATGGCTACATTGGGCGAGGTCGACGCCACCTCGGATTCGTCTGAATCAGTCCTGTATTGCAGTGGTCCACTGGAAGAGGAATTCGCTGGCAAGGTGGGGTGTCCCAATCTCATCTGCCTGGAGGTAGACAGAGCCCCTCTTGGTACCAGGGAAAGCGTACGGTCCTGAGCCAACGGATAGTAGGCATAGGAAGGGTAGTCATCCCAACCTCCACGATGACTGCCCTAACGGGGCTGGTCCCATACCTCCAGGAGTTGGTCTGAGAAGTGACGTAGGTGACATGGTTGATGGGAGATAGGTTCCGCGGTTGGCCCAGGATACGGCATCATTGTTGGAGAACGAGCTGCCGGCGGAGAATCACAAATCTCCCCATCGGAGATGGATTCATGCAACGGCACCTCAGGTCGCTCGGGGGACGAATGCACTGAGTTAAGACCTGTCTAGGGGACCCTGGTGGAGTCACCTGCATGGCAATCTGCAGGGACGGGCCCGTTGGCGTCAGTGCTGTCACAGCCATCAGGACCGATGGTACAGATGAACCCGAATCATGGTGTCAGACTTGATTGGGTTTCCTAGGCTTGTGGGCCATCTTATCCAACTTATCCTTCTTTGGCTTTTTATGGCCAGAGGATTTCTCAGATCCGCCATGTTTCCTCTTCTCCTTTTGCTTGTGAGGAGGAGAAGGAGGTTGTTGTGCCTGCATAACCAGGGCACCATCAGCCGATGGGCGCGGTGGAGGCGTGGCGGAAGCAGAAGCAGGCTTAGCGGCCAGTTGGTCGGATTGCATGAGGGCCTGGTCCCACAGCATTTTCCTCAGGCGGTTCTCACAGTTTTTGCGCGCCTGTTTAGTAAAGGCCTGACAATGGCCGCATTTGTCGGTTCTGTGTCTCTCGCCCAAGTGTGGGTCGGTGAGTGACATCTTTGACCCGCACTGTGAACATTTGCGGAAAGCCGCCCGCTGCGCCATCGCGAAAGAAGAAATAAGAAGGAGGAGATAGTAAAGAGGGAAAGATTTTTTTTTTGTTTTTGGTTTGTTTGGTTTTTTTTTTAGAAAGTTGAAGAGTAAATGGGGAAACTCGAACGGGAATGAAAAAACTTGGAGATAAGAGATAACAACTAGCAACAAGGAACAAGATAGCAACTAAGATCAATACAGCGAGAGATAAAGGCTCGAGGCACAGTGAACGGCAGTTGCAAAAGACTGAGAAAATGGTGGACACTCCGCTCCATTTATATCGTTGAGGGGGAGGGGAACAGAGTTTTCCCGCCAAAAACCGTTAGCTTTGTAATCTTTCCAGCCTTAGGCACTGCACAGGCACAGCACCCATATGTGCGATGCAGAGGCCATGATGAAGAACAGATGTACTTAATGCGCTCATGTGTTGCCACTCCTGTCTTGTAAGTCTTCAATTAACACTTGATTTAATGGTAGATTTAAAGGGAATAATAGTTTGACCCCCAGCCAAGATGAGTGCAAAAAGAAAGAGCTATTCCATTGAGTACAAGAAAGGAATCATGGAGGACTCTAAGGCTTTTATGGCTTTTGTAAGGAAAAAAATAAGACATTACCTGAAAATAAGCCCGAATGCGTCTTTTGGAGCAAAAAATATAAGACCCGGTCTTATTTTTGGGGAAACACGGTATTAGATGTATAGAAAAGTATAAACCATGTACAGAAGAGATAAATTTTTCAGCATCTCTCAATTTACAAAATTCACTTACCAGTTTGAGCAAGTCAATTAATTTGTGAACATCTTCTCCAGTGGAAAGATCTACAAAATCTTTGGGTAGTCTGTAGCTGAGATAGGGGCTGGGTTGGACAGTAAGGTTGCTGTTCGTACAACGGAATGCTGGGTAGTCCTAATTTGAAAGGGTGGAAGGATAAGGAAAAATGTCAGCTTGTTTAACCTCAGTTTGGTATGCTGTTTAGGTAGCCTGACAATGCTGTCAGGAATATGATCAAAACATTATAATGGAGAATCTATTCACTCAGGCAGTTCCACTTTTCTCAATGGCTTTTAAAATGCACTTCGATTACAAATTTTGTTACCCATACATTGTGTTAAGACAATCAAAAAAAATTCAGAGTAGTTGAATATTTCTAGGGGGCAGAATGTGAATGTGCCCTGGGCAACAATAGAATTTCCCAGAAGACCATTTTCAGAGCAGAGTCAAACAAGATGGCCTGCTGGCAGGCTCTACTAGCACAAATGCAACTCCCTTCACACTTTCAACTGCCAATGTGGAGGGCATGGTCCATGGCCCAGGAGCTTCAGTTGCCATCTTCTACTATAATTGAGAATCAACATTTTCAGTGTCTGAGCACATAAATATTAACAGTGAATAGAAGTAAGAAATACTGACAATTCTGTGAGATGGAGGAACCAAAATGATGAACAAAGCAAACACTGTGAGGAAATGAAACGTTAAATGTACAAAGAGCAAGTTTATAAATTAAGATGAGTTAAAGCAGGTGTAACATTACTCTTCAAGAATAATGTTGAATCAGAGGATGTTTTGTCTGGAAGATGCAATAAACTTCAGAAATATGACTAGCTTGTGAAAGCAGGGCTGTCGCTCTGAATGCCTTCTTCAAATTAAGCTTGCTTTTCATTTTCCATTCACCAGCCAGCTCCCTGCATTTCAGAAGTGTAGCATACATATGCAGCCGATGAACAAAGACAAGGCACCAAGGATAAACCCTTTTACTCCTGCTGTTCCAATATTCCAGAAAAAACAAGGGCCAGTTTTATAGTAGCCTGCAAGGGCAAAAATTTGGGAGACTTCCACGAGTTTTTCTTACTTGCTCCATGGCTGCAGCTTCACTTTGGTCTTCTTTCAAACTGTTTCCTGATCTCAGTTCTTCCCATGTAAACAGCAGAGAATCTGTCACTTCACCAAATGGATTAAAGTCAATAAGCCACACTCTCCCCTGCAAGAGAAAAATGGTAGAGACAAAACAGAAATCTGTTCATCTAGATGACATGCAGAAAAGCTTTGGAATGCTATATGAACAAACATGCTTACTACAAACATTCATGTGACTGTCTTTATACATTTATTTATGAATGTATCCATTTCTATACTGCCTAAGAACTGAAGCTCTCTGGGCAATTAACAGTTTATACACACTATTAACATACAATCAAAATACGACTACAATAAAAACAGGGTATAAAAATTCAGTACATGCCCAGTCTTTGAAAAATTGGGCTTGATGACATTTATTCATAGGCTCACCATAATTTGGAGATGTCTTGACAGCACGTAACAACAGCAAATGATCAGTTAAGTGGCCCTGTATTTGAAAGGGTTTCCAGCTCAACACTGAACATGCAAGAGAAGCAAGACCATCTGCAATGGAGAAGGAAGGTTTCTGTCTCTTGGAGCTGGGTAAGATGAAATCAGAATGGTCTGGCTGAGTGGGCCACTCTAGACCATCCATAATAAAATCGCAGCTAGAATATTCACACATGCTGGAAAGAAGCTTTAAAAAGCCTGTTACTAATTGCTGTGATAGCTTTATGATTGTACAATGGCAGTTCATTTTTATGGAAGAGTAGTACAGAATTTACTAAAATGAAATATTGTTTTGCCAAGGAGGAGATGATAATCTAAAATATATTTCTGCCCAATCATTTAGGAAGCATCAGAATTTGGTCAGAACAAAACTAATAAAACATTTCCAACCAAAATGTTCACTTACCATGCTGTCTCTGTAGACATCAAACACAACTGGAAAGACACCAAACAGAAGTGGGGGAGGAGATAAGAGGGAAAGTTAGGATCTTTCTTGAATGTATAGAAAAGCTGTAGCCATACACAGCAGTAGTTAACCACACACTATAAGCGGTATTTTAGCACTAAAAATAAAGATACAGGAAAGGGCTATCACACTGATCAAGGAATAGGAACACCTCCGTTATGACAAAAAGCTAAAATGGTCCAGGCTTTTTAATTTAAGAGAAAAATGACTCAAAAGGTGAGCACGATTCAGAATCGTTTGAAAAGAATGTTTCACTCATAACATTTGAACAAAGAATCAGCCAACTAAATTGACTGGAAGACGGTTCAGAATGCATGAAGTACATAGTACATGGATACACTGATCTATGGAATTTGCTGCCACAAAATGCAGTAAATGCGATGAGGTTAGATAGCATTGCAAAGTATCAGTCAAATTTATGGATAAGGTTTATCCTTTCATATTAGTTATGACAGCTACATGGAAATACTTACTGCCTAGTAAATCTAGTATGCCTATGTTATACATGGTTAAATCTGCATACTTTTTGCCTGCCTCTGAGTATGCCAACATTTCTCTGCCATTTAATGAAGTTAGAATCTTTTGGTTACTGACTCACTGACCACATATACTACATAAAGAGCTTTCTTTCAAGAAACTGTTCTCGAGCACAATGTTTCTAATTTTGGGGTAAGAAATCTGAATTCACTGAGTTCAGACTGTGTTTTCTAATGTAGCCCATTAAACCATACTTCTATATAAGCTCTACTTCTTTAGCTGTGTGGCTAAAATGAATGCTATGGAATCACTAGGTATCTTACAAGCCACACAAGGCAACAATAGGTTCTATTCTAACATATACTTTAGGCGCATTGTAACATAATCAATATAATCTTCCACAATTCAGTGTTTGAAAGAAAAGATCATTGCAAGCTGCAAACACTGTCTGTGGAGATAAAAGATAAAGGATTTTTATCTGTATCTGTGGAACACTTTTTCTTACAGTTACTATAAAAAACAATTTTTCAATTCCTTCTCCAAGCATAAGAACTAAAGCATAACATTTTAATGCATTCATGTGTGCTCATACATATACACTAGTTTGCAAATAATGTCAATTCCTAGGTATAAGTCAATAATTCTTATGGCTGAGAGCAAGCACAAGAATGTGGTGTCTTCTGCATGCTTGTCACTTCCATTTTCAACCAACAATGAAGGAATGTTCCTGGGTTATTACTATGATATTCAGCCTTTGCAACTGTGAAACTATGGGCTGTTTAGGGTGTTAAAACCCAGAGTTTTAACCCAGCAACAAATCATGATTGATTGCTGAGTAAACTCTGAACTGTTTAACCCATAAACAGCCCAGAGTTCTGGGTCAGGATATCACAACTACCGAGGAATATTCCTTGTTAACTGAAAGCAGAAACGATGAGCACTCAAGAGTTGTTGCCACATGTCAGCCAGAGTTGGATGAGTTGATTTTTACTTCCACTGCAGTTATTAGTACAGCTATTTATAGTGGGTCTATATAGTTTTACTGATACCTATAACTGGTATCTGTATTGCCCTGAAGGCTTCTCTGACACTAAAAGGACAATAAAAGAGGTTAACATTAATATTATTGCCCATCCATCCCATCATCTTAGGAGGCTCAAAATTTTTCAGGAGGCTGAAAAAATCCTCAATTCCTAAAGTCGTATAAACTCCTAAATTCTGAAATCATTTAAAGTTAGCTGACTTAAATATCATTATTTTAGTAAAGAGTATAATTTGTCCGACGTTATTTTTTATTTAGCAAAATACTATTTGTTTCTGATAAAGAACAAATGAGGAGTCTACTCCGTTTTCACAATTTTCTGTTCTTCAGGATTGACATCAGAATTCTACTCATCAAGTGCTGAATCAATCTTGGGCTATGATTCTCACTTTGGCAAACTTTATAGGCACTTGGGAAAGAAATGCATGTAAACCAAGAAAAGAGTTTGACATTCCTGAGGAAACTTCTCTTGAGCATATTTTTAAAAAGAAGCCAATTTGAAACTAAAAAACAGATTGCCTGTTGAATTACCTGAGTGGCTCTCAGTGAAATTTCTAAGATAAACTGTGGCTATCAGTAAGATTCCATTCCCAACACCACACCACACCACTTTGTATGTGGTCCTAGGTGAGCAAGACTAGTCCCAGCTATTTTTAGCAGAAACCATCAGGCAAATCAATCAGGGAAGAGCATCTGGCACGTCAATCCTCCAGAACTATTTTCAAGAGAACCATTATCTTTCAAAAATCACCTATTGCTTCCCAATGTTAAAAGAGTACTTACAGTCTTCATTAAAAAATTTATACTGTATGTGTTTCTGGAAGAACTCCTGTATACATCTACAAATCTCTTCTTTCTGTTTAGAGATGTGCTCATAGTATTGAGTGTAGTCTCGCTGGGATATACCTGTCAAAGGAAGTATAATCATTCATCCATTGCTACAGTAAGATTAAAATAGAATGTGAGATGGTTGGTAGAACATGACCAAGTTCTCTAAATATGCTTGCTGTAATAGTTCCGATAGGTAAAAAGAGAGGAGTGCTCACTGTTTTTTTCTTTTCTTTGCTTACCTTCACAGAAGCTTCTGGTCAGATTTTTGAAAACAGATTCCACTGAATGCAAGTTGGCTTTTTTTCCAAATAGTATCTCCTTTATAAAGGTCTAAAGTTTAGACTCTAAACTGTGTTTCAGACTGCTGCTAGAGTAGCATGCAAATAATCATGTGTACTAAGATTACCCTACACCTACTTAAAATCTTTCAGGAATAATTCAGGAACACAGCATTTGATTAGAATGGTATACCAAAGTCAAGGCTATTTCTGTATTACACATCCTGTCTCTTTTTATAGCAATCCAGAGAAATCACAGAATTAAATTCAGCAAGCCTTATAGGCAGACAGGGCCTCATTTGGACACAAACCCTACAGAATTTCACACTACCCTGATAATGCAAGCAAGCAGTTTTACCTTTTTGTCATGACTGCAAATAAGCAGCTCAAAATAACATTTTAGTCTAACGGCCTTGTGAGATTGAATGACTTCACTGTCTTTTAACCAGAGAATTTCAAATCCAATATACTAGCTGGTCCAGTTGTTTCTGCCTCTCTTTATCCAAGTATAGGTATGAAATCTCTATTTGAAGAAAGCATGTAGTTGGCATCAGTTCAAACTCCACAGTCTACCAAGAAAATTGCACTGATGAAGCAGACAGTTATGATTGTGACATTTTCCCACCCTCTGGCAGGGAAGAATAAACATCCATTGACGTGCGGCAGCAGTTATATATGTTCCCATGATGCATTTCTCCATTTCTACATCACGACCTTTCCCAACCTGGTACCTTCCAGATAAATTGGGGGGATTATGGGAGTTGTAGTCCAGCACACCTGGAAGGAGCCAAGTTAGGGAAGGGTAATGTATGCTTCAGTAGAAACAGAAATGCTCTAGGCAGCATGCCTAATTTTCTTTGCTCAGTGTCAAAGTGAGAATGTACACAACTGAAGACATCAAGAAGTTGACTTTTTAAAACTTGTTGATGTCTTCAGTTGTGATGCAGGCCCTGAGATCTCAGAGACATGGCAAGTTGGAACTAAAAATAAGTAACTCTGAAGATACATAGATAAGATAGGACCACAGAAAATGCAGATTTATCAAGTTAAAAATCCACCACTGCTTTGTGCCCGTATTCCATATTATGTACAGTAAAACATTGCTGGTACATTTATATTTTGAGTTTTCAGGCTTTGTAATTGTGAACTGCTTCAAGCATTAATGTATATTGAAAATACAAATAAAGTTATTATTTATGAGCAACAACAGCACTGCCAAAGCAGTCATGGCCATATTACATTTCCTGCATAGAAAAGATACAGTGACAGCTCAGCTCATAAACGCCTCAGTTCACGACCAAATTGGGTCGTGAACAGAAATTTCAGAAAAATTTTGCCTCAGGTTGCAAACTCCGCGGGTGCAATGGCAGTCATGCTTGCGGGGGGATGGCTGTGATCCGTGTTCAGGGGGCTGGGGGAGACGGCTGCTATTGTACCCATCTTCCCTGCACAAGTGCAACTATGATCGTGCCTGTCTGTGGCCGCAATTGTGGTCGTGCAGGGAACATGGGCGTGATCACGGTCGCGCTGGGCGGGGGGAGATGGCCACGATCATGCTTGGGGGATGGGGGAGATGGCCACAATTGTGCCTGTCTATGGCTGCGATCACGGTCACACCTGGGGGAAAGATGGCCGCAATTGCACAGGCACAGGGAACACAGGCACAATCGCAGTCGTGCTGGGGGACAGATGGCCGCAATCGTGGGGTGGGGGGGGAGATAGCTGTGATCTTTGTTCTTTGTCACTTTGCTTCAAATTTTTGTGATTAAAAAAAAAAAGTTACAGAACGAATTAACCTTATTTACATTGAACCATATGGGGAAATTTGACTTGGCTTACGATGAATTTGGGTCGTGACCAGAGTTGTGGAACGGATTAAGTTCGTGAGCCAAGGTACCACTGTATATGAAAGGCAACCATGAGAAACAGCATTGAATGGAAGAATCCTTACTAGTAACCTCACCTATAAGTTTGTTTTCCTTCACAAAACATCTGAATTCTGCCCCAGGAATTAATTCACACCATTTTCGGAGTACAAGCTATTGAAGGAAAACAAAAGTAAAATACACAACAAAAAAAAAACCTGGATCACTGTTAATTAGCATCAAAGTACACATGCTCAATGTCAGCAGTAATTATATTTTAAAAAACAGTTTTAAACAAGAGGACTGTTTTAGTTTGTGCAATTATCTCAGCAAACCAGCCAAGAAGCTAAAAAGTTCAAGTGTGATTGTTAGCACATTTTATTTGCAAGAAACACTTGACTAATATGCAAATCTTCCTTTTGCCTCTATTAAGAACCAATTTCCCTTGCAGGAGAACCATTGAAGGTCCATCTAAAACAGCATCCTGCTTCCTATGCCTACCAGCCAGACATCTCTGCAAGTTCAGAAATATGAACATCTATATGAAGGCACTGAAGCCAGCCCGTATCAACTGGCCCCAGCAACAACTGACATTTGGACACAGAACAAGGGTAATTTAAATGAACAAATATTTTCACATGATGTGAGAAGGGGTGGTGCATTCTGCCCACTGCAACACACACATATACAGTTTACAAAAAACAAACCAAAACCAATCCATCTTTAAGTACTTCATACTCTGCCAAACAGCAGCAGCTAATTACTTCCCATCAGGGAGGGTTCATGCAAGGTAAAAATTAGATAATTTTGCACTGTCCTTTATGTTTAACCAGTGAAGTAGCTGATAAGTATTTCTTTCTTTCATTCTTTGTATAAAGAGACATGAAAGCACAGCCTTTGTGTTGCATTACTAGTTATTTCTACAGGCAAAAAAGCAGTCCAGAAAAAGAAGCTTCTTCTTACCTCATATTCCAAACTGGGGTCAGGGGAATCATCATTACAATGGATAAATCTGGGGGTGGGGGGAAGCACATGCATCAGCATTTCCTCCAGTATTTGCTTATATTTCAGAACAAGGCGTAAGAACATGTTAATCAAGAAGTTAAATCAATTGGTGGAAAAGATCATTAAAATCTCCACCTTGTCCATTAACTGTACAAAGCAATAAGCTACTTCAATCCTATAATGCTCCACCAAAATCAATAGACTCAAGTTCAGCTAATATTTAAGTGCAATCTTGTTGATGTTTAGTCAGACATAACCCCCATCAAGTTCAGTTGGATTTACTCCCAATTTAGTGCTGACAGGATTGCAATCTTAGTCTAAATCCCATGCAATAGGCTTATCAACAAGGTTGTGCACATCTTCTAAGGTACAAGATTAGCACGAAAGGGGAAATATTTATTAGACTTAATGCTTAATATTCAGCCTCTCCAGGAACAAACATTATTTTGGGCTCAGAAAATGCAGTTTCCATCTTTTCTTCCCATTCCTTGCTAAGCTAGCTTGTTCACTGTACCTTGTATGGAACGTGGTTAGACAAGTTTCATTGGCACCTAATGGACAGTACTTATGACATCTAAATTGACTCTCCAGCAATGGAGTTGTCCTTCATTTCAATGCAGCATAATAATTATGCCTTTCTTGTTCTTCTTCAGATGAGCTAATATATGGTTCCCAGAGGGTTTTCAGTGGAGGCTACTTACAGAGTCAGACCTACTAAGGTTTAGCAGAAGTACAGCTTTAAGTGCCTCCAGAACTTATACTAAAAGTCAAAATTATTGTATTTCCATCCCAACTTTCTCCCATTGTGAAACTCAAGGTTCCCATTGTGAAACTCACATGCAGTTCCCAAGTGGTCTCCCCTGCATGCTCAGGCCAGCCCAAACCTGCTTAGCTTCAACATGGCGGGTGCCTTATGTGCCTTCAGACCATACTCTGGGTCTGAGCATACATTCAACTATACCTGGGCAGAAGGCAGATCTCCAGAAGTTTTGGATTTCAGCTTCAGGCATTCCTGACAAGTGGCCATGCTGGCAGTTGAAGTACCAAGCACCTGCAAATCCACCTTCTGCTCACCCCTGCAGAAGAACTATGCAATGACTATAAGCTGAAATCACCATACTAGAGGATCACACTGTGAAAATGTTATTCAGTTTGTAGTGTGAGATTCAGTCATCCAACAGCAGTAGCTTTTAATCCAAAATGAGAGAGCCCATTTCTGACCATATTTGTGGCAGAGCACTTTAAAAGGCAGATGCAGTGTCTGCTGAGGAAAATAAGACATCTTGTGAACACCAGTGTTGCCCTGTTTGTTTCTAGAAATCTGGTCCTTGCCCATATTCCAGAAGCAACATCTTTTCTTCTTTTTGTACTGCTCTGCTATTACACTAACTGGTTGCTGGGATAAAATGTGAGAAAATGTATGATGCTGAGTGTGTTAGAGATTACTGTAGTGTAGTAAGCCTGAGCAGCAGTATCAAAACAAAGGTAGAAATATGTCAGCAGAGATATTGAAAGAACAGATAGCTACGAGAATGACAGAATTTCCATCTCAGGAACAAAGGAAGCTGCCTTACAATGGTCCATCTGGCAGCATCTCTCCAGGCTTTTAGATAAGATTCTTTTCAACCAGGGACCTTTTGCACACCAAGCATGTGTTCTACCTCGGAACCCTGGTCCCTTCCCTTTCAGCACTGGAGATATGTTTTAAGAGATATTATTCACACCCAAAAACAGTAAGAACTTGCATTTTTAGAAACAATTAAAGCTAGCTGTTTATCTTGAAGAGCCTTTTTAATATTTTTCTTTCTAGATTTTGAGCAACTTCATTTCTAGATTTTGTGGTTACTTATTTCCCACTTGCTTAGCAGCAAATATCTCATTTATCAGGCATATGTTTTTCTGTCACTACTAACAATTCTACATTTTCTTTATATTATCACAGTAGCTGCAAATATTGCATTAAATTCTATCACTTTCAAAAAAAATACCATAAGAAAAAAAGTATTTCGAAATATAGCAGAACTAGTCTTATTTGCAATCAGCATGGCATTTAGTAAAGTGCACAGACTGATGACCACTGATTTAGTGCAGAACATTAACAGGAAATTAGGTAAGCATAGACTATTTTTAATTGAAAATACAGTCTCCATTACCTCTGTCAATCTCTTAATGGATTATCAAGAGAACAATCATGTATTTGAAAAAGATCAATTAAGATTGCAATGCTATACAGACTTACCTGGAAGTAAGTCCCATTGTACTCCATGGGACTTATGTCTAATGGATGTAAACAGGAGTTCACTGTTAATTTGTTAATACATAATTCATTAGAATGCCTTTCTAAAACTGTGAAAGCCAAGATAGGATAAAGAGGGCTCTCAGGCCATTTCCCATTCAGGTCAGTCTCAAACCTGCTTAATTAAATTAAAAGCAAAATTAAAGCATCATGTGCCTTCAATGCATCCCTGGGTCTGTGCAAAAATGTGTGTAAAATTTCAAAAAGGAACAAGAGAAACCTGAATGTGACCTGTTTGTCGTGACTAATTCCCCAGGGAAAACAAAGTTTTTCTGTTATCCATTGAAACCCTGAACAGCAGCAGCCTACACAGAGATAAAACTTTTTATGCAAGGCTGCCATCTGAAGGATGCTCAGCAGAAGTGCATTCCAGTTTGTATTTATCTTCACTATGATCTTTTGTTATGCAAAATCTCTTGATAAAAGCAGAAATATCTACCAGGAAAAATGTCCTTCTCAGCTGAATGCAAGTTCCCTAAGCTTTTAACTCTTGGGAACAGTTCAGGTTTCACTAATACGTCTGACCAAATAAAATCTAAGTCATTTTATAGGGCAATTTTTCAAAGAATAAAATTCTTGCAACATTGAAATTCCTGAAATGCCAAGTTCCAAAACTTTTGTGGGGGGTAGGCACAGGAATAGCTAGACTGAAAACACTGTTAGCTGATCTCACATCATTATTAATATTGAGCCACTCACATTTTCCAAGTGAAACAGGACCCTTATCTGCCAAGGAACTGAATATGACTCCTCTGTGGAATAAAGCTTGTTGTCACACCTAAATGTAAAACTACTATCTCAAACCAAATGCTTGTAACTCTTCTGTGACTCCTTGCCTATGATTTTGACAGAGTTTCAGATACTGAGCACTGGAGGTAGAAGCCTACACTTCCATGGAAGGTGCAGGTCTGGGTTGTCTGGCTGTAAGAGGGTGGTGCACTATTAAGCAAACTTTCTTTTGTGCATCTAGCAATGGCTCAGCGGATGAACATCCAGGGATGGGGCAAATATACGTTAACTCAACCACTGATGACATTAGTAGTGGGCCACAAACATGAGCAAGGAGATGGACTGAAGAATGTTGTCCACAAGGAAGTAAAGCAAGACGTTAATAAGGAGGTAGACGTGGCTGAAAATGTTGCTCAAGAGACATGTTGCCAAACTGTGCTAAATCCACTGAGTTCATACATTGTTCTAACCTGCAAGCAGCTCTCTAGTGAGCTGAATCCAAAATGGCCTGCAAGTTCCATCAGTTAAACCTTGCTCTGGACCATCAAATCTAGATGTTACTTCTACCTAAAGGTTGGGGGGACTGTCAAGCGTGTGAAGAGTGAACCATTGCTTTGTTTGGTAATTATCACCTGCTGTAAGATAATTGTAGAGCAGTCTTACGTACAAAAGTGACTGTATAAAAGCTTCAAGGGCAATGCACTTATAGCCAAATGAAACTGAAGGACATTTTATCTTCCTGCAGTGGCCTGAATTTTGGTTCTCAAGAACACTGTTTAACCTTTACACTGACCTGTGGCAGTGCTTACAGAGGCACACAAGATGTCTGGTCAGTGGGCATTCCCTGTTTACACTCCTGTTAACACAGGGATTAAAGCTAAGATATAAGGCTTGATGGACTAATGTAGCTCGTCAGAGAAACTATCTAGTGCCTTGGAACTGTCCAAGGCTGCAGATCCTATTCTTCTGCTCTACAACAAGGCCCCACTACTTCCAGTTGCTAGCCACCATGACTCCCTGTTACCTGCTCAAATGGAAAGGACTATAGCTCAGAGGCCAGCACATGGCTTTGCATATAGAGAGAAATACAAAAGGTCCAAGGTTCAGTCCCTAGAATATCCTGCTTGTTGTTGCTCTTATTATTTCTAAACATGTATCCACCACTTTATTTGGTAAAAAAGCATCAAAGATTTAAAATAATACAACTTTAACAAAGCAAAAACATTGAAAACAGTAAAATATTAAGGGCACAAGCCTATGGCTGCTACATGGAGTCTAGGCAGTCATACAAGTCTCAACTTTGACCTTGGAATTTAGCTCTGAACTTCCCCTTGCACTCAGCTCACAGCTAGCATAGGATAAATTGCACCAGCTGCAACTCTGTGGTTGTAAGAGTGACCTCAGAGAGGGAGTTCTGTGATTGTCTGGGGCGGGGAGACAGGTGCCAGCACAATTCCAAGTATCCTGGTGGCACCTCAATAGTCTTCCCTCATGTTCTGAGTCAACACACTTAGACAGATGAAATTGGATGGTAAGTTTTCCAGGACAGGAGCAGTACAGAGGCAGCCTTCATCTTTCCACTCTTCCCTGCCCTGCATGGGAAAACAGTAATCTTTTGAGTCCAAAGGGTTACAGGCAGTCTGACTGGATTGCACTGCCCAACACCTGCATAATTTTAAAGTCCAGTTAAAAGGATCAGGTAGCAGGAGATACAAAGTACCTCTGCATGAGATACTGGAAAGCAGCTGACAATCAGAATGAGCTAGATGGATCATGAGTCTGACTTGGAAGAAGACAGCTTCCTGCATCTCTCAAAGGATTACAGCCCATCCTCAAAAGAACAAGGGAAGAGCCATGCTGGATTTTTACTTAGCATTTGTGGCACGCCACCTGCTGTAAAAGAATAGGCCTACTCCCTGTGTGAAATGGCTTAAGGTGACTTGGCATGAAGAACTTATTCCCACACTGGTACTTTATGTAGAAAAGCTGCAGAAACACCATTACATATGGTTGTCTACATGTCCTCAAAGAGGACTGACATAGCAATGCAGATCAGTCAATGTATGAATAGCAATGGACAAATAAGAGCGTGTATTTCTTGATTTCTAACTCAATGGTGAATGAGACTGTGCTAAACAAAACAAAAACATCTTGCAATTTATTATGCAGTGAAATAATAACCATCAGCAAATCTACTTTAGTATATGTTCCTTTAGAACTGTCAAATTGCAGAACTTTCTCCATACAAAACTTTCTTTTTCCTCCTTAAAAAACCCCTATAAACCTATTCAAGTAACAAAAGAAATCATATAGCCATGCGAACACCTGTTCCGCATTTTCCTTCTGCATAACAATCACATTTCTAATATTCTCTCACCAGGGGTTATGAAACCCAGTCAATCTCATTTAATGAAGACAGTCTTGTGGTTCAGCAGGTCTAGTTACTTCAGACTCTGCCTAGATACACTCATATGAGTTTGGAATTGTTGTGATAAAAACAAAACCAAATTTCCTGCTAATTATTTCAATCCCAAATGTTTTAATTAGTTAAGAGGCAACACTTTGTAGGCGCTATATAGACACAGACGCTAATACTTAAGTGGAATCATTGTTCAGTTTTGCATCCCCAGGAAGCACTTCTGGGAAGGGCTATTCCTGGCATACCAATGAAGTAAAGAACAGCTTTTCAATGAAAAGCTACTTCTTGCTTTTCTGAAAATGGCCTCACAGCCTAAGGGGTGTGCCAACATTCCCCATCTGAAGGTTTGGATCACTTATTGTACAAGCTTTTCTAGATGGAACAGACAAACAAGTCTGTTGGAACGGACCAACAAAGAAATAAACTAAGCTCCCACAGCCAAGCAATCCATCCCATGTGTAGCCTTTTTTGCTTAGTTCTGGAATGTTTGCTTGGTTATGAGCAAAAGATCATGTCCTGAATCATGTCCATTAAATGTAAGGATATCATAACCAGCTTGGCATGCCTGCAAAATTTCAGCTCACTGAGCTAGATACCTATAGGTATGCCAATCACATCCTCTGTTTGAAGAAGAAATGTACAAATACCTTGTTTTCTAGAAATAATGGTGTCTTTGACAACATGGCACCAATTGTACAGCATATAACTGAATATGAAGTTTATTACATAAAATGTAGAAATGGCCATCGATTTAAAGGGGATTAGATAAAACTCTTGGAGGAGAAAACTATCAATGGCTACTAGCTATGAGGACTAAATATTACATCTAGTACGCCCTTCAATGCCAGTTACTAAGAAACATGAGAGGGAGGGTGCTACTGTGCTTGTCTCTTGTTAGTTGGGTCACTGCTGGAGCAGAGTGCTGGCCTGCCCAAGTCTTCAGGTTCATCCGGCATGGTTTTTTGTGCTCATCTTTCTAGGTCATGTGGAAGACTGTTAAAAAATCTAATAAGCCTGTGATCAAGTTAGTGAGAACTAAATGTCAACCTCGGTTTAGAACAGCTTGTGCCACTATTCCTGATCTAATCTGGAAGGTGGCACTGTGCATAAGAATGTTAGAATTATCTTGCTGAGTGAGTCCAAAAGTGAGACCAAAAGCCCAACTAGTTTAGTAATCTGTTTCTAGCAGGACCAGATGGCTTTTTGGAAACTCACAAATAGGTCAGGAAAGTAAAAGCTCTTTTCTGCTGTCTGCCTCTGGCATCTGGTATTCAGAAGTATACTACCACTGTGGGTTCCATTTAACATGACTAATATTATATTGTGTTTTGATTGTCATGCTGAAGTCTTGCCGTGAAAAGCACAGGTGTCATGGATGAAAGACAGAGAATCAGAAAATGGAGAAATAATTGCAAATTAGAATGTGGAAGATCTGGTTAAGAGAAAAAAAAGTGGGATTAAACAAGAAGGGAAGGAAAGTGATACCCAAATATAGAAAGGAGAGAAGGAGCAAGATTTAGTAACATCAGAGGGACAGAGGGGTGGGTAACAAGGACAGCACTGGCAAGAGGGATGTGCTGAGTATGTACTTAGTAGTTAAGATGATGACCACAAGTCTTCAGTGACTTTTCATGAACCCTCCTTCCTTGAAATTATGGTACAGGTACAGGTGGCAGTACAGTTTACAAGGATTAATGGATAGCAAAGTCATTATAGGATGCAAAGTTGCAGTGGAATGGACAAGAAAATAATCCATTTAGTAAAAACTCTCTCTGCTCATCAGTAGTAACCACAAATCCAAAATGACATTAGCCCAAAATAAAAGTTTTCAGAAGTGGCAGAAAAAACTAGCTGAAAACTCAGCAAGAAAACACTGATCCTAATCCTAAACCAGCAACCTGATACAATTTTACTTACGGTTGAGTGAAATCACAAGTAATGAAGTCTGAACTCTTAAATAGAAGGAAGATGTCGCTGAGGCATTTACATTTCAGTGAACTATTCATTGCTATCCAGTAGGCATCCTAAACAAGAGATATTTGAGACATACTTTAACCACATATTCTAAAATGGCACATGAGAGATTGGATTCCATTCTATTAATCTGGCCACAACCACCCCCTTTCACAAAGTGCTCTCAAGCAAGGCTGTGCATGGAATGCTACCTAAAGTGATGACTGAAAGGCAAAGCTTGAAATACCAAGCAAAATCCAGTTTTGCTTCTCTACATCCTGCAAGAATTTTCAAATTTGCAGTTATTAATCTTACAGCCTGATTCAATGAATACTTACTTCAGAAGTAAAACCCATTAAGTTCAGAGGGACTCCTAAATGAATAAGCTATAGACTTTAGTCTGAAAATCAAAGTAATTGCACAATTTCTGTACAGTTCAGCTCTCCTGATATCAGTGTCAGATTTGAAGATTGTAGAGAAAAGTCTTTTTCATTTCCCCTCAGCTCCACTACTACTCCACAAAACCTGGTGAGTCAAAGCTTTTTATCTTAAAGTTTGGCCTTCCGAACTCTAAGTGTATCTGTATATGAATATCTTCTGGGACTGGATGTGTGCCTTCAGACAAATGACCTATGCTAGTGATGGCTTATCTCCTTGGTAAGCAAAACTATTAACAGACCAACACAGACTAGGCCCATTTGCACAATGCAAGTCAAAATGTTGCTACAGCATGGACTAAATAGAGCTTTCTCCTTCAAAAATCCTTACCAAAGTAGAATTTCTCTTACTACTAAGAAAAAGATAAGAGTCTGAAAACTCTGGAACTTTCTTTGGTAGTGAACAGCTACCAGGTTTTGAGAGGTTCAAATACGCCCTTGCATATTTGCTTGAGAAGAGTCACAGCTCAGTAACAGAGGGTGAACTGCATATAGAAGAGTTCCAAGGCCCGACTCCTGATGCTGCCTGTTAAGTGCTGGAAAGGTTGTTTTTGTCTGGTCAGAGTGCTTCAGAAGTGGTCCGGGGCTAGACTGAGCTAATGGACAGATGACTCCCTTGTACACAAACCAAAGGCTCAGTGCGCATACTGGGATAAAGTATGGATGACAGACTTCCTCCACCTGCCTGGATTTCTGAAGTAATAAGGATCTCTTTTCCTCCAGTGTTTAGAACAATGGTCAAAGGCAGGAGTGGTCTTAGATGTCTGTCTATCATCACTTGGGCCTACATTCTAAGAGGGAAAAGAAGCAGCTCTCAGCAGTTGCTCCTGCCTTTTAAAGCAGACATTCCTCCTTTTCTCCAGCACTGGACAACAGCCAGTATTCCCCTCCTTGGCAAAGAAGAAGACAGACAGAACTGCTGAGGAGTGGCAGGTTGAAGGGCACCAGCATTGGCATCTTTTGCTCCTTTTCTCATTTCAGCACTCAGAGGAGAGATGACATAAAAGTAAAAGAGCTCCTGAAGTTTCTCCTGCCGTTACTACTTTGTGCACTGGGGGAAGAGAGCTTCATCCCATCCTCTGAATTCCTAACAACCAGAGAAGGACTCCAATCCATATGTTCCTACAGGGTGCAAATCAAGCCACTAGTTCTTTGCACTGCAATTATTGTCTTTCCCTTCCCTGGCAGCTCAAGGAAATATTGAGTTTTTTTCAAATAAATAATTCAAGCTAATTTAGGCTGTTTATTCATGTTCTCACCCTTGGAGCACTCCAGTTAAGCTTAGGAAAAACACTGCCTCCCAGAGAACTGATGGCTTCTTCCACTTTAAGTGCAAACTCAGGGAACTCAGGTGCCTAGATAATCAACAAAAGAGGAAAATCTTGCAGAAACAAAGTCTGGCACATGTTGAACAGATTCAGAATTTACTTGTTATTGAAGTTATTTTCTTTACAGTTTACACTGTACTCTCATTATTTTTTTCTTGCAAGAAACCTAAGACAAATGACATCTTCACAACAGCCTGTGAGGTAGGTTAGACTAAGAGTCACCAAGTGAGTTACACAGCTAGACCTCCTGAGTCCCATTCCTATTCTTTAATTACCAGTATTCCACATTGGGTTTTGCTTACAAGCCAATATTTACAGTAGCACATGCAGTCTGGGCTCAAAACAGACATTGGATCAATAATTCAGGATCTCAGATTTCTGACATCACTGTCTGACTCCTTCAGTTTTAACCGTTCTAACTTGCAATTTTAATTATGAAGTCTTGTATGCAACTGACACACCTAACTTTCCATAAAGAACACAGAATATAAGTAACAATTCAACCAGCCTATTTAAGTCACAGTGCATAAATCAAGCTGTGTATTTAAAATGACAACTGGAAGATGAGGCAAGTGAAAACTGTTCCAGTATTCAGCACAGGCATTAAGTGCAATTTCATATATTTAGGTTATGTTTAGGTTAGGTGTCAGATTTAATTGCTGAGAGAAATCTGCAGGGCCTTAGTGAAAGTATGAGATCATCAGCTACTAGGCACGGTGAATTCCTTGCCTCATCCTTGAGATAAGGATATTCACAAACCCTTTTGCTGGGGTTAAGCTGGGCCTCCTCTCACCCTTCTGTCCCCTTATCTCCCATGAAGGAGGAGTAATTTTTTTATACTGACAGCTTCGAAAACAGAGAGAGAGAGAGAGACAGGAACCATATGAATTCAGTGGCAAGGGGTGTTGCACTAGGAGTTCCCCCATGGAACAGGGAGCACATAGCACCATGGAAGTAAAGTTTGTTACACCAGGAAGTTCTGTAATTAAAGGGAAATCCATAAACTTTTCCTTTGCTTGCTCATTGATAATCTGCATCTGTATTCTAGCTTTGTATTTAATAAACCACTTAACATCTTTCACATCAGTGACTTTGTTCCTTAAGTATCTTCAAAACTAAAGAGAGATGCTTTGGCTGAAGCAAGGCTCCCTGGGTTAAAATAAAATGTTAAATCTTTACTTGTGAAAGTGCTGCAGAAAATACAGACCATGAAATAGTAATTAAAAAAAGTGACTTCACTATGGCAAATTTTTACTTCCAGAGAAGGATGTTTTAACGGTTCTTTTACCATGGTGTAAAAGCTGGACTCCAGTTAGCTTATGTGCACACCTGTATATTTGTGTGTATTTACTTACAGCACTTTTAAATTACACAGTAGCCCAAGTTCTTAAGGTCATATCCAATACATTAAATACATAGCATACAAACAAGAAAACCAGCACATGATAAAATCAAGCTAAAGCCAGCAGCAAAGAGTCAAACATTACAGCACATTGTTGTTGTTAGTTACAAAGTCATGTCCGACCCATCGCGACCCCATGGACAACATTCCTCCAGGCCTTCCTGTCTTCCACCATTCCCCAGAGTCCACTTAAGCTTGCACCGACTGCTTCAGTGACTCCATCTAGCCACCTCATTCTCTGCCGTCCCCTTCTTCTTTTGCCATCAGTTGTTCCCAACATTAGAGTCTTCTCCAGAGAGTCCTTCCTTCTCATTAGGTGACCAAAGTATTTGAGTTTCATCTTCAGTATCTGGCCTTCTAAAGAGCAGTCAGGGTTGATCTCTAGGACTGACCGATTTGATCGCCTTGCAGTCCAAGGGACTCACAGGCGTCTTCTCCAGCACCACAATTCAAAGGCCTCAATTCTTCGGCACTTAGCCTTTCCTTATGGTCCAGTTTTCACAGCCATACATTGCAACTGGGAAAACCATAGCCTTGACTATATGCACTTTTGTTGGCGGGGTGATGTCTCTGCTCTTTAAACCAAACTAAAACCAGCAGCAAGTAATAGTGGCTATGATCTTAAAACAGTAAGAACAGTTCTTAAAATGCCTAGAAGAATAAAGAAGCCTTCACTTGGCACCAAAAGATTATAGCCAGGGTGCCAGGCAAGCATTTCTGCTCAGGGTGCCACCACTGAAAAGGCCCATTCTCTCTTAGTTGAATATTGGAGAATACATCCCTTTAGGAAGTAAAGTGAAATCTGCTAGCCACTGCCTGATGAGAACTGTTTCCATAAACAGTTAACTAGGAGCCATAAAAATAATTAATAACATGTTTACGCTGCTCTTCAGCCAAGAAAGCCTCCCAAAATAACTTAAAAGGTTTTCATTATGTCACATGATGATGCCAGTTTTCACAGTATGGAAAAACAGAATTTGCTAATCAATCGCCTTTAGCAATCTCTTTAAAATTATGTCAATTTCCATCTCCTGTCAACTAAAATATGGTATATGGTAAGAGAAGTGGTTGCACTGATGCTGCAATACCTTGCCTTCTACAGACACAGACAAGAGTGATGCTTGCATGACACAACAGTGTTATTTAACCCACAGTGAAACTGTTGCTCCTGTGGCTAGTGTTTTAAGTTTGCAAGTCCTTCCTGGGGGTTGTTTTGCATGAAGCTGGTAAGTTTGAGTTTTTTAAAATCCTTGCATAACTCATGGTCTGCCCTGCCCCCCAATAACCCATACCTGCAAGGTGTGTACAACATAAAACCCTTCTGAGTGGGAACTACATATTCAACTCACGATGAGCTGAAATGTGCTGCTCAGCTAATTATTTAAAACAGAATAAATACTTGTATTAGGAAAAAGTGACACACACCTTTTATACAGAAAAAAGACTTGACTCACTGTATTCCTTAGTGAAGGATCTGTCTAACTTTAATGGCCCTTTGTATACTGTTGGAAAAGACCACAGGAATCTTTAATGAAGGTTGAACATGATCTCCAAGCCAAAACTCTGCCTCAAACCCTTGTACTGTGCCAACACTTATGCCTATTTCCATGTTTGGGGACTATTATATTTTCAGTCTGCTGCATGTTTATTATAAGATGGTCTAGCATCTTCTAAGCATCGTACTCTACATCTAAGTAACTTCTTATCTACTAACTTTATTGTTGGTGTTAATTCCAGAGGAACTGAAAATCTCAAACATGTTTTGGATCATATCTTTACCCTAAGGTTTAGATACACATCAAAACAGGTGTATCAATCAAAAATGTTTCTGTCAAACTTTTCCATTTTAAAGTTGAAATGACTCTAATATCCAAATAAATATTCAAGTAAATTCTTGAAATTTACTCTTGCTCAAATTAGGCCCACAGAACCAATCTTTTATCATGCCTGTAGAACAAATACTTGATTTTTTTCCTATACCTGTCTGTACAATCTTTGGCTATTCACTCTATTATATAAGTAAAACTTTACGGCCAGTTCATACAGCTTTCTGCTGAAGTACGCTCAGTTACAATAGCTTTTCTTCTTACAGCATTCTTGTCAACTGCCAGTTATTTCATGAGGCAAGGACTTCTATAAGATGTGGATGAGGTTTTATACACATCCTAGAAAAGACTGTTTTTATTACAACTGATCGCTAAGGCATACAAACTGAATCTGAATGGGAAAGATTAGCACAAGACACAAATAACAAGTAACCAGTTTGAGTTACTAACTCTGAGAATTAGAAATATAACCCGTTTTGCAACCTGTTATAGGTCTGGAAGGCAAATATTACTTTCCCAGCTTCTGGGCACTTTCTATAGAAAAGTTCCCACATAAAAAAAGAGATTGCCCTTTTGACAAACTAACCCTCATCTGATAAGTTAATTCTTGTCTGAACACATTAGTCTGTCCAGTCTAGGAGATGTGAGCCTTCTGCCCAGAATCCCTCTGTTCAGCCTAGGTCCAGGGGGGAAAACTAAAGCTTTGGCTTTACTTTCCCAAAGCCCAGAAAACACAATACCTAAACTTGTAAAACATGTAAAATAGCCATAGGACAGTATTTATTAAGGTATTTATTTATTATCCTGCCCCATTAGCCATAAGGCTCCCTGGGTGGTTTACATCACAATCATGCAGTTATGCACATGATGATATTTTAATGAAAAAATCCTTTTAAACAATGACACCAAATGTCCAAGTAAGAGTTTATTCAAAAGTAAACGATGATGAAAAGGCTACAATCACACACAGGGACAACTCCAAATAATATTAACTTACACACTCCAATATAGTTAGTTACATACTTGCATATAACTTTGGGTTTCAGAGAATTTGTGGTCTTTTTGCCAAGAAGTGGATCTGACGAGAACCTCTTGGTTTACTAATTAAATATTGCTATGTAGACTCAAACTGAGAGCAAAGTCACAGTTATGGGAATGAGAGATCAACATAAGCTAGTGGGGTAGCTAACTCTGGCTATTGTTTTGCTCACTGTGTGAGGGACACTATTTCCAATGTTGTCAATACTAGAAATCAGAAAATTGCTTAAGAGTCTAAACTTACATCTAAAATGAGCATGTGCAAAGGAGATTATGCAAAGGAGAATTGAAGCATATTTAAAGACAAGAAACCAGTATGTTTATTCAAGTTTTCCTAGCTTACTTACCAGACATTGCAAAGGACACTATCAACCTACATCAGAATATAGGAGTTGCTCACACAATTATTGCAGGTTAATGTGGCATAATGGTTAAAGTGTTGGACTGTGAGCTCTGGGTTCTAGTCCCCACTAGGCTCTGCAATTCAGCGGGTGACTTTAGGCCAGTCGCTGACTCTCACCCTAACCTATCTCACATGGTTGTTGTGACGATAAAGTGGAAAAGAGCAGGAGGATCACATAAGTTTTGTTAGGTTCCTTGTTGGAAAAAAGTGGAATATAATATAGTTATAGTACAATTCAATTTTATTCACTGGGTTATACACATAGTTATTTTTAATTTCATTTTTACTTTTAATGGTACTACCATGACAATCCATAAATCTTAAGAAAAACTATGCTAGATTAGACTAGTGGTTCATCCAATCCAACACTCCATTAACCAGCTGCCACAGGGTCCCTCAAGCAGAATGGATACAAGAGTTCTACCTACCCAAGCTTCTCAGTGACTTGTGCACACAGGTATACTGTCTCTAAAATATTGACTTTTCTGTGAATAAGTAGGGTTACTTAGAATTTCTAACCTAATGAAAAGGTCATTCTCTTGCAGCTGTGAAACAGTCAGATAATAGCATAAATGATGGACCAAATGAATCTTTCAGTCTTCATACTTTCTCTGCAGCTCAGTTCTGATTACTGTAATTCTAAAAATTAAAATCTTAAATAACAAGAGCCTTACCGTAAGTGTTGTAGTATTCTCATCATCAGACCACTGATAAGAAACAAAAAGCAAGAGGGTTATTTTCCCTTAAAAGAAGTCCTAGCTCATTGCTGCATGACAAGCAGTTTAAGTGAGATTTCCACAAAGTTGTATCCTACTCTATTCTTGGGGGTGAAGTGGGGGAGCTGTCTCATTTGTGCCTGCTCCACCTCCCATGCAAAATGAGACAGTGCCCTAAATGACCCTGTCCTGTCGCTCGAGGCCAAATGAGAGGTACATTGTTTTCAAAAATACAAGCAGCGTGTGCTGGGAAGGCTAATCATTTTGGGCATCGGAGGCAGCCTGAAGGAGAGGAATAACACTTTCCTCTCCTGTTATAACCCCAAGGAAAATCCCTTCTTTGAAAATGAAAATCCTATTTTCATCAGGAGGAAGAATGAAGCTCCTCTGTGCTCACTGCAATCCCAGTCATTATCAGTCCTCTCCAGCAGACGTATTTACATGTTTTAAAAACTGCATGGTAAATGCAAGAATGCATTCAATGTTACAACTAGTTGTGTTCAGATTGTAGCAGTACCCCTGCTGGCAGAAAATGAGGGAATACCCCGCAGACCTCTGTAGTGATCTCATTTTGTGTTAAGAGAAGCGCTTGCCAGACCAGGAGCAGTCATTGTTCACCTGCCACAGAAAGAGGTTTGGACCCCCCAAAAAACAGGCTGTGGTCTTCAGCTGAGAATCCCCATCTCAAATCAATGGAGTTAAAAGATTCCCTCTCCTGGTGCTGCTGCAGCTGCTACTCAGCTTTGATGACTCATACTGAAAGAGACCGGCAACTTGAAGCCAGCAGCACAAAAGAAGGCAAAGTGGAATGTGTCCACGCCACTCACAACACATTCTCCAGGGAAAATGTGTGCAGTGACTATGGTGTAATCAGCAGTGGTGAGGTTGTAAGGTTCCTACCCAGAGAATGCCCACTGTAGCAAGTTTTACTGGACAGCAGCTAAGAGCATACAGGAAGACCAGGTAAAGAACAGGTCAAAGAAAAGGTATTTTCATTTACATTTCTACAGTAAATTTCAAAGCAAAGGTGTATCACTAGGATGTAAGTTTTTCATCCTGTCTGCAGAATGGGATATCAGTATACAGTGTAAGATCCTGAGAATAATTATTACAGTTTGTACAAACCTGTATTTCCTCCATCTCATCTTCATTCCCATCATCATTGTCATGAGAAGTTGGGGGATCTTCCCTAGGAGAGAAGCAGGAAAGGCAAAACCTCTTCATTTCAAGCTCAAAACCTTTTAACATTAATAAGTTAAGCTTGATCATGCTCCATTTATGTAGGCTAGAGCAGTTAAAATTAAAAAGAGCCTCACAGAAATAGACAAAGTAAGGCATTTGCTATATGAACTCCAAGAGGAAAGTTGACTGCCTTTGCCATGAAATAATCATTTCCCCAATCAGTGTGAATTATTTATTTATTTAAAGCTTTTATATACCATCAAACTACTACAGTCTTGGGATGGTCTACAATAAAAACAGAATAAAATGAAGCACAGCATCCAATAAGTCCAATAAAATAAAACCCACATTAAAACCTAACCAACCTTAAAATCATGGGTGAATAAAATGGTTTTAGCCTGGCGCAGAAAAGAATACAGAGTCGGCACCAGGTGGACCTCTCTGGGGAGCACATTCCATAGCCGGGATGCCACTGCCAAGGCAGCTCTTCTTCGGGTAGTCACTCTCCTAATCTCCTTGAAGAAGGGATCCCGAAGAAGGACCTCCGCAAAAGATCTTAAGGGGTGCATAGGCACACAAGGAAGGAGATGCTCCTTCAGATATCCAGGTCCTAAGCTGTTTAGGGCTTTATAGGTCATCACTAGCACCTTAAATTGGGCCCAGACTTCAACTGGTAGCCAGTGTAGATGGCAAAGGTCTGGCATTCTATGTTCATACCTGCCAGTCCCTGTTAACATCCTGGCAGCTCTATTCTGAACTGACGTATTTGGACCATCTTCAAGGGCAGCCCCACATAGAGCACATGACAAATCAGGAAGTTACCAGAGCATGGGTTACCATTGCTAGGCACTGCTCATCCAGGTAAGGATGCAGTTAATGCATCAGCCGAAGCTGAAGAAAAGTGCTCCTCACCACTGCCGCCACCCGAGAGTCCAGGGACAACTCTGGGTCGAAGAGCACTCCCAAACTGCACACCCTGTCCTTTATTTATTATTATTTATTTATTAAAACATTTTTATGCCGCCCCATTCGCCGAAGCCTCGGGGCGGCTTACAACAAATAATTAAAATAACATTTTAAAATATATACAATAAAATACAAATATATAATATAAAACATACACTATAAAACAAGCCGCCCTGGCCAAATAAAATTCAATAATATTAACATTTAAAATACTGCTTAAATAAAAAGGTCTTCGCCTGGCGCCGAAAAACAAATAACGACGGCGCCAGGCGGACCTCTCTGGGGAGCGCATTCCATAACTTAGGCGCCACCGCTGAGAAAGCCCTCCTCCGAGTAACCACCCTCCTAACTTCTTCCATGGAGGGCTCCCGGAGAAGGGCCTCTCCCGCCGATCTCAGGGGGCGGCTGGGCACATAAGGATGTAAGCGCTCCTTCAGGTAACCAGGACCCAAGCCGTTTAGGGCTTTATAGGTCATAACCAACACCTTGAATTGGGCCCGGACTTCAATGGGAAGCCAGTGAAGCTGACGGAGAACTGGAGTCATGTGAACATAACGTCCAGTCCCCGTCAGCAGCCTGGCAGCTCTATTTTGGACCAATTGAAGTATCCGGACCGTCTTCAAGGGTAGCCCCACGTAGAGCGCGTTACAGAAGTCCAAACGGGAAGTCACCAACGCATGTGTCACTGTCGCAAGGCAGTCATTCTCCAGATAGGGGCGCAGCTGATGAATTAGCCGAAGCTGGAGGAAAGCGCTCCTCGCCACTGCTGTTACCTGAGCTTCCAGTGAAAGCTCTGGGTCGAGGAGCACTCCCAAGCTGCGAACCTTGTCCCTAAGAGGGAGTGCAACCCCATTCAGGACAAGGTTCAATTCACCCTCTCCGAAGCCCGATCCACCAACCAACAGGACCTCCGTCTTGTCTGGATTGAGCTTCAGTTTATTGGCCCTCATCCAGCCCATCACCCTGGATGAGGGCCATTTTGTCCCCTATGTTGAACAGCAAAGGGGACAAAATGGACCCCTGCGGTACTCCATGGCATAGCTGCCATGGCGCAGAGCCATAGTCCCCCAGCACCACCTTCTGGAACCGGCCATTGAGATAGGAGCGGAACCACTGCAAAGCAGTGCCTCCAACCCCCAATCCCGCAAGCCTATCCAGAAGGATACCATGGTCGATGGTATCGAAAGCCGCTGAGAGGTCCAGCAGAACCAACAGGGACGCACTCCCCCTGTGCACCCCCTTCCAGATCAGGGCTAAAATCACTTACCTAGAAAGCAATAGGACCTCCTACCAATAGGACCTCCACCTTGTTTGGATTAAGCCTCAATTTGTGGGCCTTTATCCAGCCCATCACCCTGGGCAGGCACTGGTTAAGGACAGCCACTGCCTCACTTGGATTAGATGAAAAAGAGAGGTAAAGCTGGGTATCATCAGTGTACTGATGACTCTGCAGCCCAAACCTCTGGATGACCTCTCCCAGCAGTTTCATGTAGATATTAAAGGGTACGGAGGATAAAATGGAACCCTACAGAACTTCATGCCATCCCCCAGCACCACCTTCTGGAATCAGTCAGCCAAGCAGGAGTGGAATCACCACAAAGCAGTGCCTCCAACTCCCAACTTGGCCAGCCTATCCAGGAGGATACCATGGCCAATGGTATCGAAAGCTGCTGAGAGGTACAGGAGAACCAACAGGGACACACTCCCGTCACTCTCCCTGCACAGCTTATTGTACAGGGAGACCAAGGCAGTTTCAGTTTCACAGCCAGGCCTGAAACCAGACTGAAATGGGTCCAGATGGTCAGTTTCCTCCAAGAGAACTTTGAGTTGCCTAGTTACCACCCATTCAAGCACCTTGCCCAAGAACGGTGTATTAGCACCACCCTGTAATTGTTTGCTATCTCTGGGGCCAGGGTTGCCCTCTTCAAGATGCAGAAACTCTACTCTATATTTGTGTCAATATTAATCATATTATGAACATTCTGTTGTAGATTTAAAACAGTGCCAATCATGGGAAATGGGAAAGAAAAACTTGGTGCCCCTACTTCTTTGGGGAGGAAGAAAAGGGTAAGATCAAACCATTCAGTTTTGTTTCTTGAATTCATATAAATGATAGGCATGTCATGAGGGGAGCCGGCTGGAGCCAGAGATCAGGCTAGATGGCCTGGGAGGCTCCTTCTGACTTGCTGTTTCTATGTTTAAGGAACAGACACCCTTACCTGCCTGAAACTACTAATGTCCCATCATCCAGTAAGTAGTCTTTTACATTCTGTGGCAGTGGAAGAATGATACTGAATGGAGAAAAAATATTTTAGTATTACATATGAAAATCATGATACAGGAAAATACACCAGTAATCTCTATGTTGCATGCAAATATTTTGTTAACATCAGTATTTAAATGAAGATACAGAGTTTCCAGTCCCATTAACCTTTTGGGCATAAATTTGTAAAGGAAGGGCTTGCAATGTAATCATTTTCTTCTTGGACAGCTACACATCTAAATGTCAAAAGATTCATCCAATATATTTCTTGCCTTCATAATGAGCTACCCTTCCTTTTGCCATAGCCTTGCATAGACAAACAGCAAAACGTGGAGGATCCAAATAAGGCCAGTTATAATTTCTGTAACACAGAGACTGGAATATGTTTCTCTAGCTATCACAGGTGCACTTGTTACCCAAATCTCAAGTGATATTTTTCCATGCAAGAGTGTACCCAGAGGTGTCCTGGACTGCTCAAAAAGGGCAAGAAATGTTTTCTGGACAGGTGCAGGCAGCAATATTTAGAGCTCATACAACATGGGAAGATAATAAGTTACAAGGTATGAAAAACAGGAATCAAGATTTATATCAGTGTGGTTCTGCTTATTTACACCATAGTTGAGGAACTTGTAGACTTCCAGATGAGTTGGACTTCAGTTCTTATCAGCCCCAATCAGGCCAATGATCAGGGACAATGGGAATTGTTGAACTACAGTACTTGGATTTCACACTACACTACAGGTTTCCCACTCCTGCATGAAGAAACCTGGCTCTTAATTAGGTGTATCACTTAATTCCTGGAAAGGCATCCCTTCTTTATTTTGAGGCCTGTTCCTGAAAACTTAAAATGGTCTGTGGTACCTTCAAGAAGAAAACAATAAACCCTACATGCACGCAACTCCTAAGCAGAGGTCTTTTCCACCAATGTAGAAGCTGACATTAACTATGGCTTATTCTGATATGTTCATTATTCATAGGTGTTAAAGTCTGAATAAATGAAAAACCACAAAGAAGCAAAATAAAGTACCCCAGTTATTTGTTCCCAAGCACTTAATTCAAGAAAAGCCTTGCCTCAGTGGATTGTCTCTCACCTGCGGATGGTCTGGCTCTTGAAATGAGGGTACCAAAAAGAGAACTGACAGTTTAACACTTGCTCTTTCTTCATCCTTCTGCACTTCCCCACCTTTTGCTGTGTGTAGGGCAGGATGACAAATCTGATGGAAAGGAAATAATTCCTCAGGTACTGAGAAATAAGCAGAGAAAGAGGCAACAAGAGAACAAACGTAAAGAAAATGAAAAATATACCATTAAATAGCAGCCCTCTACCCATTTTGACAGTCACAGCATGATTCAAGCTAGTGGGAAATAAAGTCATAAAGCCTCCTGCAACCTGGTGTTCACCAGATTTTTGAATTACAATTCCCATGATTTCTGGCCACATCTCATGCTGGCTGGGGCTGATAGGAGATGTAGTCCAAAGCATCCCAAAAGTACCAAAAGGCCTCACCTCTTGCTATAACCCTTACAGCAGATACTATAAGGCAGCACTACTTTCCCTCGCTGCGTGGCAAGGGGATGCCCTCTTAATTGACCTGTTCCCAAGATCTCCCTAGTACAGAAATCACAAGCGACTATTATATAACAACGTAATTATACAAAGACACAATCCTCCGCATATGTAGACAGAAAAAAGTCTTTAAACTCCCAGCATTCTTCAAGCCTAGAGCACCCTGGGAATTGTAGGCGTTTTTTCTTCTGGCGACGCGCGCGCGCGCGCACACACACGCACGCACGGGGCTGCGACCTAAAAGACTGCACAGTGCAACCCTTACCTGCTTCCTCTGAAGTAAATCCTATCACGGCGTGAAATTTCGTCCTCGAAACCTCACTTCGTCGGACGCTTTCCCATTTTCACTGAGAGAACATATTTAGCAGTATATTGCAAACATACACGAACGATCGTTGTACATACTTTCGACAAACGTTCAAACCTTCCCCTCTGCTTTTACCCTCGAGCGCTCTGCAGCTCTTCCGTGCAGCTAGCAAGCAGGCAAGCAAGCTCGCTGCCCGCCTGCCTGCCACATTACTTGACTCCCCTCCCCACTACCGTAACGACCGGCTCACCAATCAGCAGCGTAGGCGGGACATCGTGAGCTACCCCAATTGGGCGAAGCATCTACGGCCCTGCCGGAAGGCCAATGGCAGATTGATTGACCGGCTCGACCTACTCTCGAGAGGTCTTCCGCCTACGCAAAAACAGAGAAGCCAACCGCCATACGGCGGATCCAGAAGCCTGCCGCTGGTTGGGCCAGCTCCATGACAGGCCCTTTTCTGACCCAATCAAAGGCAGCTGTTGGAAACAGGTGGGTGGACATAGCAACATCCTCCACTTCTATCAATAAATAGAAAAGGTTGCACTAACTGGAGAAGGGACTTCTAGCTTCCTTTCCATTTTTTTTTTCTCCTCGTCAGGCTAGGAGCGAGAGGTGCGAACAGAAACAAGCTAGAAACCGAAATTCTGGCTAAGCTGCGATTCATCAGAAGTCAAAAGTAGCAGCAAAGGCAACGTTTTATTCCTTAGTTCTTATTTCGTGCGTTTTAAAGAAAAGGTTTTAAAAAGTTAATAATGCCAAACCAAATCAAGTATTGTAAATTATTTGCAATACTGCATGTTGGGGAGCAGTGGATGAGAGGGACTTACAACAAACGTTGCAATGTAATTCATTTATGGTCTGGAGGCTGGGTGCTATACAGGAAGGTTGGTTGATCGTCAAAATTACGCGAACATCTAGACTTTCTACATTATTTTCTACGCGCAGCGCTGATTTCACGAGGGAACCCAAAATAGTTTTCCAAGGGAATTCCTAAGTGAGGAGCTGCGGGCGAGTCTCATAATAAGATCCCTCCCACGCCGCGCGAGGTAAAAGATCAAAGGGCAGCAGGGAGCTCGCCGACCAACCATCCCGAAGGGCGTGTGCGCAGCCTCCAACAGCCCCGCCCCCAGATGCACGTGAGTGACGTTACCATCGCCTTGGGACTTAATTAAGGGAGTTGAGCGGCCTTCCTATCGCCTTAGGGCAGGTAAGGCACGAACCCAAACGCCGCGACGCTTCGCCGACGTGCCGTTCCGAACTCGCCCCACCTCCAGCCAATCAGCGCGTCGGGACTGAACACCGCTCTACCTCCCGCCCCCGCGCCTGAAAGCGAGGTGAGCCAGCGACGATTTCTAAAGCAGGCGCGAGAGGGGGTTACAGGGACGTCCCCGCTGCCACATCTCGCGAGTGTTGGGGCGCGTGCTCCCTCTTTCTGACGGGACGAGGAGAGGAAGGCGCAGGATGCGGGAAAGGGCCAGGGAAGGGTTCTGATTTTATCCGCAGTGGGTCGCTTTGCGCATGGTTACACAAAGGCTATTGTGAAGTAATGAGGAAAGGAAAGAGCACCTTTGAGCATGTGCAGAGTGACAATTTCTTTATTAAGACTATTTATATATAGACCCTCCTAACATTCCAGAGTGTCTTATACATTTAAAAGCAAAATGTAAATCAACACGAGAAGTGAACACGTACATACATAACGCAGTAATGAAAACAGGGTACAGACCAAATTAAAGAACTTGGTTCTTGGAGGTTTAAGAACGCAAAGATTTCCCACCGAGTAACTGAAGCAATACTTATAGCTCATTTTCAAGCAGCAAGCTTTTCCTCCATTGGCTTACTCACAAGTACACACACTTGCATGCCACAGATTCCCTGTGCTTGGTAATGTTTTTAAAAATTTTAATTTTAAGCATGTAATTAGCAATGCAGTTTCCCCATTGTGTCCCCAAACTCAACACTGTATCTTGTGTTCTTTTAACGTAACGTGGAGAATATAATGGTGAAGGCTGCTGCCCCGGGTAACTCCACAAGAGGGCACTTTTCCCACCACTCCCTGAATGCACTTGCCTTGACCGGCCCCACCCTTAAAGGCAGTCTAGAGATAAACTCAGATAAGAAAGCTTGAGTTGGCTCTGCTGTTCCATCACTTTATACAGCAGATTAGAATGTGCTTCCCTAAAAGTAACTAGTTTGTCTTGGTGAATGCAAACAACTGCAAAGAGGTAACAGGTAACTTGGCCCCCTTCTGGAAAGAAACTACTCCAAAAATAGCATTAGAATCTACAGCAGTGCCCTACCAAAAACATTTTGACATACAGATATTTATTTACCTTTGTTCATAGGATTTTATGATATCTTTCTGTATTGTCATCACTGAGTTGAACCAGATTACATCAAAATCAGAAAGACAAAGGTAGTCCTTGCTAATTTATTCCTATTGCTTTCAGTGGGACTGAAGAACAACTAACCTAAGTCACAATAGGTGTTTAGGCAGAAAAGAAGCCCATGCTGGCTTTTATTTTTGCCTAAACACATACACGATTGCCCTCTTAGTCCAAATTGTTATAGTCCACCAAAAACAAGATGAATTGTGAGTCCTTGTTTCAAGGCAGGGTTGCTTTCCAAACAGAATTTTACAGTGTGGTGTTTCTTTGCAAAATTAGCAACCCTGGGGTAGTAAATGATCTAGATGTATGATATCATCCCAGTATTAATTCTGAACAGCATGATCAGAACCATTATCAACTGTGATGAGTTGGTGGGATCAAATGTTGCTGTTTTACCCAATTGCTTTAATATGTCATCAACAGTTTTGGTATGCATGCCATTAATCAAATAATAAATACATGGTGAAACTGGATATATTGAGTATCTTTTTAAAATCATAATTTAAAAAAATATTGCAAGACTTTCTATTCATGGTAGGAGAAATATTTCATAATTGGATTCAGTGTCCCATGTGATTTTAGGGAGAGCAAGGGGAGCGTTAAACTTTGGCAGGAGTGTACTTTGTTCTAGGTCATTACACTGCAGGCAGTACTAGGAGGCACTCTGTTCTGTACTTATATTTATGACAAGCTTCAACTGGTGCTTTTTAACCTACTTTACAGAAGCCATTAATTTTGTGCAGACCTTTTCAAAATTCTGTTGCACAGCAATATAATATTGCTAAATTTGAACATGTCTGACCATACTGGTTATTTACATTCTTTCATGTATGTGACACTTTTGACAGCGTTGGTCTCATTTTGCTAGTAGTTAACAATATAATCTATACACTATTCAATACTTTTATAGTGTTAAAGCAAATGATCTGTAAAGTGTAGCTCTGCATTGCTCAAGTGTGTTGAAATGCAAGGCTTTTACTTTAATCTCTTGACATTGCTCTTTGATGTCACTTAGAACTTTCTGAGTTGAAGGATTTTTTTAAGGACTGCAGTGAAAGGAATCTAACTTGAAGTGTGGTAACTCTCCAGAGAGTTTAGGCTATGGGGCAGAATAGAAATGAAACTAATAATAATAATTTAAATTGTTTAGGGTACAATCCTATGAAAGATCACAAATAAAAAAGACCTGCAACTCTCAGCATTCTCCAGTGAGCAATCTGTATAATTTTGTATTCATAGCTTTATGTTTTAAACGCTTTTGGGAAAACATACAGATTGCGTTAGCATGTAGCACCATGTTCATGAGTATAAAGAAGCTTGCTTAAAGTGCTGTGCTTGAGCCCTCCCCTCCCCTCCCCTCCCCTCAGTTTAAAACAGGAATTTAGGGAGTTACCTTATACTGAGCCAAACCAGGCCAATATTGTCAGCACTGACTAGCAGCATCTCTCCAGGGTTTCAGGAAAATCTAGTCTGACCTGGAGATGTCCAGAACTGAACCTGGGATCTTCTGTATGCAAACTTTTGTTCTGCCATTGAGATATGGTTCTTTCCCAAACTAAAGTGTGGTTTGTAAAACAATCCAGATAATTTGGCTTGCAGTCAGCTTGCTTAGTAATTGATTAGAGTTTATTTCTAATCATAGTTGCTTGTTCTCATATAATGACTAGCCAGGTATTAAACAAAGTGAGCTCTGATTTATTCATCCCAGCTTCACAGGAAGAGGAGGCGATACTTAAGGCGTTGTATAGTTCCCTTTCTGCTCAAGTGCATGTCTTAATATTCTGTGAGAACCTTAGTTTAGATTATTCTGGTTTAACTGCACCATCTTGAGAAAGGCACCTTCTATATATGAGCCATGAGGGAAGGCCTTTTCGAAGATAGTACCATCTACCCTTGCTAACAACTGATCGTATTAATTGCATCATTCCAATATTAATGTGATTGCATATCTTGCATACTGATTTGTATATACTGTAAAACAAAGATTAAAAAAAACCCTTCCACCCATAGTCTTCACAACAATTTGTTAAAATCTGCCCTGTTAATCTGGGAAACACCTCTTAAAAATCCATCAGTCAGTTTTTAAACAATTCACCAATTAATGTAATACATTTGCAGTTCTAGTTTTTAATCTCAATTATTATTTGAATAATCCTGTGATTTCATTTGGATACTATGGCAAATTTTGTCATTCAAACATTCCCCTGAGGTGAAGACAGAATGCTATCCAGAGATAACACTTGACAAATTTAATTGACTGATGGACCTGCAGTCAACTTGCATATTATTCACCTTACTTTGGGGCTACAGTTTGTGTTAACATTTGTGATAGAGGTGATTTGTTAATTTAGAATGAAAAGGATGAATGGACTGATTTGATCCTGAAGGCAAATATTGACTCTGGTTTGTAGAAAGGTGGACTTTGTGCTAGACATGACAGAACCAACATCCCTGAAAATGGAAAAAGAAGCATCTACTGAAGCTCCGAAATCCAGCCAGGAATCTATCATTAAAGAAGAGGTATGCAGTGTTTTATTTTTGGCTTGGGATATTTCAGAGCAATTTATTATTGTGCTTATTTACTATACCATATAGTTGTTTATATATTGTATCATATAGTAGAGAAACATTGTCTGGTTCTGTGCAGGGTTTCCTAGCATGAAAACAGCACGTTCATATGATGCATATGATCCATTTCCCTTCATCCAAAAATCTTGAAAGATCTATTTTTGTCAGGATAGGAGTTCTAACATTGGATATTCTGTGCAATCTAATGAGAATTTAGAAGTCATGAGACAGTTTGAAGCAAAGCATATGCATCAAATTAGTTCTGGTAGAAGGCATTCTTGGGTACACCGGTCATAGTCTAACATAATCAAGCACTGCTTGAGGAACAGTCCTAAATGTACTAGGGAGTAAACTGATTAAAACATAATGTAACTTCTAGGTAAGCATTGCTTGTACTCTGAAATCAGTGACATTTCTTTGTTGCAGCACAATCCTATGCATACTCAGAAGTAAATCTCATTGAGTTCAGTGGGGCTTACTCCCAGGGAAGTGAGTTATGGATATCAGTTACCAAATTTCTATTGACTGTCAAGAATCATGGAGACGGTCAAGCTATGGATGTGCTATGGTTTTCCACTCCTTCAGCACTGAGTTAATAAATGAAGTTTACATTACATGTAATGCTGGTCAAGATGCAGCCACCTCAGTGTACAACCATCCCATGTCTATTGGAAGGACTTGTTAATAATCTATAATGCTGTTAATGCCGAACTTTTAAATAAATGGTTATAGATTCTTGCTTACATATTGCACTTGTCTGTTCTGCCATGGAAGAGTTGATGGCCACTTAATGTTGCATTTACTTACTTCCCCCTAAATCAGCCATATGTCCTTTTGCTACTAGGACAAACCAGCTGTGACTAGCTGGGGTAATGATTTGCCCTTTGTGTCACAACACTGCAGGAGAATTGCAGCCAATCTGTAATCCTTTATTCTGTGTAACATTTCAGTAACTGCTCACTCTTCACTGGTGCTGCCAGAGCAGCAACATTTTAAAAATCCAATGATGTCTGCCTACTTCTGGTCTTCAAAATGTATAAATTGTATAGGAGCTTAACACGAATCCCGATTTCCTTCAAATGTACTTATAAGCACAACTGCTGATCTCTTTCATTGCAATTCTAGGGACACTGACTTGGAACCAAGTCGCATTGTAATTAGTGGGGCTGGAACCTACTTCCAAGCAAGTGTACATAGGGTCACAGCCTTTCATTCCTACTTACTTACTTTTTCCCCTTTGCCCCTCCTCTTTGATTTCTCTTGCTTCTTGCTGTATTATTGTTTCTCCTTTTCTCTCTCTTTGTAGCTGGAGCTGCTTCTGCTAAAGTCATGAATAAATTCTGTGGCTGAATAGTCTCCTTCCATTCTCTGGCCAGGTTTGCACTGTTAATAAATAAAATGTTAGTATGATATCCTTGGGGATATCATACTAACATACTATAAGGCCCTAGTCCCTGAGGTTCATTAATTAAGCTGGAGTAATCATGTGTTACTACCCCAGCCTGTTCACTGGGTCCTGATTCACTGTAATCTTATCCAAAGTAAATTGATGCCACCTGCTGAACTACAGAATGGTTGGGCTCTCCTTAAATATGGCTGACAATGCAGGAACATTGATTACACTGCAGTTCACAAACAGAACGCACTAAGTGTTTGAACCAACCCTAATATGTGTTTGGGAGCATACAACCAGAAACATGAAATCATTCAGTAAACAACAGGAAATCAAGTTTCTGCCCAATAAATGGATCCAATCTGTCAGACTCCCCACTGTCTACCAGCTGGTGTGGCCTCCAGCCTTTGTTCTTCATTCTTTTCAACTGACTCCTACATCTGTCACTCTCTACCTGTCACTCACTTTGGTTCCATCCATCATTCTGTCTTAGTCTCCAGCTGCTATCCTTTCCTCACTCATTTTTCTCTTATAAGGATTCACAGTATAAAACCTTCCTCTCCAACAAGAGCATAAGAACTGCCTTGCTAACTTTCAAAATGTTTATTTTAAATGTTGTAGATTCAGCCCTTTAAAGTAAGAAATATCCTTATACTGTTTTTAAAAATACCTGTTTAGGGCACCTGAGCCTCTTGCATTGGTACATAAATAAATTGTGGAAGACTATCCTTACTCTGAACTTAAATGTGTTAATCTTTAGGGCAGGTGCTTCATCATTTATTTTATAAATACTTTGGCTAAGATTATCCTTTTATTAAATGGAAAAGCAATTATCATAATCTCTTAATGAAATCCTGTTCTCATTGTGGTTAAGAGAAAGTTGCTGATGGTTTCAGTTTCCCATAGCAATGTAAGTGCTAAGGTTTTCTTAAGGCACAATCCTATTTTTGTGCAGACAGAAAAGAGTCCTACAGTGCTTAGCATGTGGAAATGCTGGCAGTTGTAGGGCTTCTTTCTGACTAAACATGAATAGATTTCACCCATTATTGTTGTCCGGAATCACCATCCATATGGGAGTAATTTCTGTTGTTTAATTCATGGTTTTCCCTTTTTAGACCATTACAGAAAGAAAATGGGTGAGGCTTCAACAAACCACTTACCTTGACCCTACAGGTAAAGCAAGGTAATTAAAGATTTTCTCCATGTTGTTCCTTGACCTAACAACTATTTGCTAAACTGGCTTTCGAAGTGTATTTTGGGGAACCTGAGAGATTTTGAGGGATTCCTCAGTCAGATTGATGGTCAGCTCCCCAGAAAGATACCATATCCATCCCCATTTTTTCCTAGCAATACATATATACAGGAGAGAGTTTGCTGTGTTTTAACGCTTGGATAATGCAGGGTAATAATGGAATATGACAGCCTGGACCAGTATTCTATATTAACTGAATCCAAAACCTCTAATGATGTCCCAGAATTCTCTGCAAGGGTTCCAAATGGCTTTTAAAACCAGGAATATTTCAGCTGAACCTTCCTGTACTCTTATTATAATTCAGTCCTTACGACTGTCTTAATTTTCTTTCTTATGCCTTGGGCTATCTGCATGCTGAAGTTCCACCAGAACATAGAAAACCCACAGAATGGGATATTTACCCTGGAAAGCATCTTCCTAGGATTGCTGGATTTATTTTTTAAAAGGCATCCAGAGTTATAATGTTGCCAATTATGTTAACAGAGAAAGATTTGAAAGAATAGTAAAATAGTAAAACACAATTAATCAATTTTGTAATGGGGGTAAAATAGAAAGGTTTAATAAAAAAGATGGTATATGTCTCAGAAAACAGGAAGTTTAGGTATTCCCAATGTGAAATTTTATCATATAGCAAATCAAATGAGTCATATACCAGATATTATACTACAGCTGAATAAGATAATATGGGGTAAATTAGAATGTCAAGATGTAGCAGGATCTTTATTATATATTTTTCTTGAACAAGTTAATAAAAATACTATTAAAATATAGGAAACCCCTTTTAAAGAATATGGTCAGAATTTGGAATAGAGACATATTTTCACCATTATATCCAATTACAGAATTAGAAAGTTTCCCAGAGAATATGTTATTAGGTTGAAAGATTGGTTAGAGAAAATGAAGAGTAAAGGAATGATACAAATAATACTAGGACAGAGTAAAGTAACTTGGTATAATATACTTCAGTTAGATCATTGGACTAAAAATTGAATGAAAAAATGGTAAATGTACAGAATATACTAAATCTGAAGATACAATTTTACAGAAAGAAAAACAAGATAACATGTTGATGAGAGGAATGACAAGTAAAAATTACAACATGCTACTAGAGGCAAAGGACTGATATGATTCTCTTAAAGAGTCTTGGGAAATAGATTTAAAAAGAAATATAATATTAGTACTGAAAAATGAAATAATATGTGAGATAAGAGAATTTTACAATTTATGTCAATAAGAATTACAGAGAATGTTTATAAATTAGTTTGCAGTATTTAACTGCAGTTAAATTGAACTATATAAATAATTAATATTCCAATGTATGTTGGAGTTGCAACTGGGAAGTGGGCATTTGCACTCCCACTCCATATGTGGTGGGAGTGCAAATATATAAATGAGTTTTGAGAAGTGGTTTTCAAAGAAATTAGTAAAATATTGAATTTGAAAATTGAAGCATACTCTGGACTAGCATTATTGTCATTATTTAGAGAACAAGTGGGACAAAGTATTAAAGAATTGATGACAAATTTATTAACAGCAGTAAGATTAATAATAGCAAGTAACTGGAAAATAAAAGGTGATATCAAATAGACGACTGGTATAAAAAAGTCTGGAATAAAGCTATTAATGATAAGTTAATTTGCAATATTAAGTGGAAAAAAGGTTTGATAAGTAATAATTTTGAAAATATTTGGAGAGCATTTATTTAATATGTCTTAATAAAAGGAAAGGGGTGTGAGCTATCACAGAAGTCAGTGCAGTTCTGGAAGGGGAATGGGAATGGAGCAACCTGAATGAATAAATGATCTTGCATTAAGTAAGTGATTTGTTGGTACTGGTGGATGGAACACTGTTATTACTGTATTGTTTAATAATGTTTATTTTTATATTAATTGTATTGTATTGTTTATTTTTCTTTTTAATAAAAGCATCCAGGCTATCCTATCTCAGGTTATTAAGCTAAGATATGGATGAACTTTTTAGCCAAGCATAGATCTTCATTGCTAATGCTTTTAGTAAGAGCTACAATTAGAGCAGAAACTCTTTAATTAACCATAATGCCCTGATTTGTCCAGACTGGGAAATTATTATTAGTTTTAGTTGGAACAAGCTGGGATATGCAATTATGTTCTGAAGTTGATAACTATAGTTTTCTCATTTGGATGAAGCAGGTAAGCATGGTTTATTTAGAACTTCCTAGTTTAACCATGGTTCCTGATATAGGGAGAACTGAAGGGATTGTGGGCATAGGCAAGAGGCTTGTGTATATTTCAGCCTTGTAATCATGATACAAGTCAAATTGCCTCAGTTTTCCTTCTTTATGTTTGCATCACTGTTTCATTTCTGGCATTAACTAATGTGCCTCTAATGATATATAATTTGCTGATTACAATTTCTAGTAGTCAGAGGACAGGACTTGTGCTTGGAGTTTCTTTCCATGACTGAAAGTGGATTTTGCATGATTTGGCAAAATAAGAATCATTCATATTGCTTAGTTAACATTTATTTGTTGTCACAGAATTAGTGTGGACATGGTACATACTCTTTTAGCACACTTTAACTTTACACGCAACCTTGTTTATGTTTTTGAGATATTTTGTTATGAAGTAGAAAGTATTTCAGAGACACCAGCAGAAATTCTGTACAATGAAGACATTATTTTTTGTAAGTAATGTATTTACTCTCCTCTTTCCATCCCTTCAATTTTCATAGAGTATGGGAATCTGTAAAGCGTACAACCAGAAAAGAGGGGGTTTCTGCTGATGGTAAGTATGTCTCTTCATTGGGAATGTAAAAAAAAACAGTTACCAGTGAATGTGTGAGTCCTGTAAATGAGACATTTTGAGGACACAGATGAAGATGTCATTCCTTTTGAGTAAGTTACTTTCATCTTGTTTCAGTGCAGTCTTGTGATCATGTTTATGCAAACCTCTTCTCTATGGTGGCAGGTGTTGCTGTTATCCCTGTGTTACAGAGAACTCTGCACTATGACTGTGTTGTCCTAGTGAAACAATTTAGGCCCCCCATGGGAGTCTACTGCCTGGAATTTCCTGCTGGTAGGTTGTTCATCTTATATTTGCTGGTTAATCATAATGTGAGGCCCTTGCTGTTTACTGCAATGAATGTACACTCAGATAGTCCAAAGGTCCACTCCTCTAAATTTCTCAATGGTATTGCATCCTGTCCATTTGACTCCTCCAGAAGTTATATTAAAAAGTCTCTCATAATGTAGGAATGGTAGCATGAGCAAATATTTTGCTCTACATGTTCATGGGTTGAACATATTGTACATACAAAAAGTGGCGTATTGATCAGATGCCACTTTTTGTATGTACTTGAGGTTCAGCAGATATTAGGATGGAAGCAGATTCTACTACTATCCCACTAAGGCTCAAAGAGATGCATCCCCATTGCTGTTCAAAAGCATGACGATAGAGGCAGCAGAGGAAAGGGGGTGTTAAAAAAATCAGAGTATTGTATTGATAAGGGATTACGAGCACATATGATAGCCAATGTCATTCCCAGAACTTGTCAAGCTTGATTTGGTTCTCTTTTCCAAAAGATTATGTAGTTTTATACAACCAACTGCAGAAAAAGCCCACCTTCCTTTTTTCACCTTCCAAAAGCCAAAGTTTTCAGTCCTTCCAGCTACTTAAAATGACCCCTGCTCAGCTGCTTTAGCAGATTGTGGGTTTACACAACTTGTTGAAAAATGCTAGTTTAGAGTGTTTTCTGAACCCAGTCTTCTTCCCACAGGATTGTTTATAAGCCACCTTGGGTGCCTTTTAAACCATCCAAACTAGCCATGGCTTGTAGTAGTTTAATAAATGCATCGTGGTTTGTCGGTTTGCCCAAATCCAGCCAACAAAATAAACTCTGGTGAAATAAAAAAAAATAGCCCCTTGTAAAGAACAGCAGAAAGTCTTGTTCTAACTCAGTGGGAGAGTGTTCTGCAACTTCCTGATATGCTATCCACCCAGGGTAAATCGCATAATTGAGGGGACAGTTGGGGCTTCTAGCACTGCACCCAACACCTCTGAGGATTCTGGTTGGTAAGGATGGGCATTAAGGTAGTATCTGCAAAAGCACTCTTTACAAATTCTTGCAGGGGTTTTTTTGTTTTTTTGGAGGGGGAGCACTTTGTGTCTCTGTTATTTGTTAGTTTTTTAAATGGTCAAACTGCAGCCAGTGCTAAAGGGCATCTGTTGCTGAAGGGATATCCTGGTGCTCTTCCAGTGTCTCTGGGATACTGAAGGAGAACTAAGGAAAGAAAAAAAGACAGGAGGTAGCACAGAATCCCTGGTGAGTCTGATCATCTATAAGGCACAAAGGAATTTTAATCACAGTGTGTAGTTGTTAATTCTCAAGGGGTTTAACTGTTATGCAAACCCAGCCATTGTGGCCATGGTTTATGAAGCCAGGAGCAAGTAATACGGCCAAGAGTTTTAGCCCACATCCTTCCCATTGTGTGAAAATCTTGGCTTGCATGGGGTTCCCCAGAATTCTGTCCAAACCAGGGAACACTGGCTCAACATGACTAAACATGTCAGGAAAAATGCCAGGATCAGATGTTGTATGGATGACTGTTCAAACTGGGCCACTGTTGGCAGGTTTTCAAATATTTCCTTCTGAGTATGGAAGACTACATTTTTCAGTTATTTAAATTGATGGCTAAACTAGACATCACTGTGTAACTTAAACATGTTTATCTATTTGCAGACACAAAAATGAACATGGCAGAACTGGGAATGAAACTAGTCCCCACCTTTCCCTCTTGCACTCCACTGCTTTAAGGGGTTTTCTCATTGCCTACCTGGTATCAAATATGGGATAGGGAGAAGCTTCATAAAGCAGCAGTGTGCTGGGAGGTAAATTAAGGGCTCAACTTTCGCTTCCTTTCCTGCTTGCTTCATTTTGTGCAAAAAATAGATCCCCTTATCCTGGTTTTATATTATATGCCAGCAGGAAAGTACTTATACTTAAGATGCACACAATTGCCATGCTCATTGATTTGGTCCTGAATTTCAAAATTCCAGAAATGTTCCCCAATCACCTGGGTACTTGTTGCAGCCCAGGTGTCATTTTGTAAATACTCCTGCTGAAGGTGTTAGCAGCTTGATTGTTATTTATATAGATGAGTTGCACTGCAATAGTTAGGACACTTTTGTTTGTTTGTTTACATCATGCGCAACCCACCACAACCGCATGGACAACATTCCTCCAGGCTCTTCTGTCTTCCACCATCCCTCGGAGTCCACCCAAGCCCACATCCACAGTCCCAGTGACCCCATCTAGCCAGCTCAACTTCTGCCGTTCCCTTCTCCCTTTGCCATCAATCGTTCCCAGCATCAGGGTCTTCTCCAGTGACTCCTTCCTACTCATTAGGTGGCCAAAGTATTTGAGTTTCATCTTCAGTATCTGGCCTTGATTTCCTTTAAGATTGATGGGTTTGATCACCTTGCAGTCCAAGGGATTCTCAGGAGTCTTCTCCAGCACAATTCAAAGGCCTGAATTCTTTGGTGCTCAGCCTTTCTTACAGTCCAGCTTTCACAGCCATACACTGCAACTGGGAAAACCATAGCTTTGACTATAGCCTTATTAGGGCACTTACCTTACAGCTAAGAAGCACCCTTCCTGGCCCTGTGCTGACATCATCACCCCCTCTAAATCACCCCCTTTCAACATTAGTTCAAAAGCACTGTTTACATCATAGGTCTTATCGACAGCAACGAAACACCGGAAAGTGCCGCGTTACGCGAGTTGGAGGAAGAAACAGGATACAAAGGGGACATCCTTGAATGTTCTCCAGGTAGCTTCTTATTCTCTTTGCTAGGAAAGAGATGGAAAATAAGGATGCTTACTGAGCAGCCCTATGAGCTGTCAAAGGATTGTTTGGATGACAGACTGTGAGGTTGGAAAACCTCTTCGACCCTATAGCTGGGGACTGGAACTTAAATTCACCCCTCTGCTCAGAGCCAGAGCAGAAACAACCATGCCAACTGCTTCTCTGAGACTGTAAGAACAACCTCAGAGGAGGACTTGGCGGTGGGGGGGGGGTTGCATTTTGGGAGGCATGTTTGGGAACAAGTGGGGAGGATACCAGTGCCTCAGCCTCCTAGGCAACATGCTTAGACAGCTGTCTACATGCTTTGCAGGGTAGGAGATGCACGGAGGTGACTGTCACTTTTGTGCTCCTTCCATTCTGCATAGGATGCCCAGGATCCTCCAGATGTGGAGAGCTACTGGCATCTGCTCTGGAGTGTGCCCTCATGCTTTTACCAGAACTTTGGGCTGTTGAAAGCTTTTCACATACAGCAGGAGTAAGCAACAGATCAAATCTTCTGTGGGCGGATAAAGTTAGAGAGACTTATGTGTACTGCAGCTCCTGGGAGGGTATGGTGGGGTGTACATGTAATAAATTAATCCTGACATAAAACTGTGTGTCCCTCCCACACAAGAGGATGTGTTTAACAAAACAAAATCCCCAGATGCGTCTTCCTTAAAATAACTGAATAATTATGCCTTTCTGTAGCTTTGTGCTTGGACCCTGGGTTGACAAACTGTGCATCACACATTGCAACAGTTACCATTAATGGAGACCTTCCTGCCAATCTGAAGCCCAAACAAAAGCCTGGTGAGTCCATTCCTTGGAAACTAGGGACATATGAGAAAGTTGTTCATTTTTTATTAAGCTTTAGCCACTATGTTTCTCCCAGACTGAACAGACTCAATTGCAAAAGCCAGTTCTGTCTGTTGAACTGTCTGAAAGCTTCATGCATTGAGGTTCAAGAATGTGCAATATAAATTTAAATCTTCCCTCCTCTACCTGTTGTACCCATGTGCCAGTCCTGACTTGATTCTGTTGGGGAGGAACCCCAGCATTGCAAGCAGGATGGAAGGGAGCAGCATCTAGGAGGATGCGGAGGCTGAACAGAGGAGCAAAGAAGAGAGAGGCTGTGTCACCCGAGGATTTGGGGTGTTCTTGTTCTAAGCCAAAGGAGCTGGAACCTCTTTCAGCTTATGGAGAAGGTGGAGGTGGGGGTATTCCAGTGCTGGGGTGGAGGACAAAGGCAAAAGGGATGGGTCAGAGGAACAGCATATTGGAGCATAAAGCTCTTACTTCCAACAAGTGAAAGAAGGTGTAATCATGTGGGTTGGATTGGGCCTCCTGCACCCTCACCATCCCTTTTCTAAACTCAGGAGATTGGGAGGATGTGTGGAAAGGAGAAAGTGTGGAAATAGGCATTCTGGCATGGCTATTGGGAAAAGGTGAAGCTGAGAGGCTGAACTGGATGGGGTTGCTAGAGACAGACAGATGGTTGTTTTGTGTGAAGCATGTGTCTTGTGGTATTCAGTTGTGCCTGCTGGTCTTGTAGGTTCAGGAACATTGGCTGAGGCAGCATGATAATTGGTAGAGAACCTTGACAAAGTGCAGAGGTCTTGTAGTGCTGCAGTGCACGTTTGTCCCTTCAAACTTCCTGCATGCGTTATCATTTAGACATCCTCTTTTGGTTGCTGAAAGATTAAATAATCTTAGAACTTGCTGCCCTGATAAAGCACCCATCTAATGGCAGCTTATGACCAAATACATAAATGCAAAGTCATCATAAAGCAGAAAGTTCAACAAAATTGCAGACATCATTCAGCGTATGAATTCTAGTGCTTGCATCTCCACATGTAACCTCCATTGTGTTTGTTCTTTGTTTCTAAACAGAGGAAGGAGGTATGTTGTACACTTAAGTTCACTATGGCTGGGATTACAGATAAGTATACATGATCATGTGTGTTTTTAGCTTACCGAACTTATTTTGTCTTTGTGATATTTCTGGTTAACTTGAACTGCAGTATGATTCAATAACAGACTGACGTGTCTGCGCTATGAGGCAAAGAGTTCAAAAGGATACAGGTTTACTGTTGTTTTCAAAGAGGCTGGTTTGTATGACATCCTTGCCCCAGATTATTAGAACAATCTTCACAGTGAGGGCTGCCTGGCAGCAACTGTATCCTTTGGGCATCAGGTTAGGACCCTCCTCTATTCCCAGCATTTGGCAGCATACAATGTATTTAATCAGGTCCTGGGATTTGTTAACTGTAAAAAATGTTTGTGTAACTTGTACATGTCGTCTATTAGTCTGTAAATGTGTTTATTACATACAATATTGTATTGTTAAGATCTAGAATATCTTAACCACCCAAAGCACTTTGGCTATCAGACAGTATAGAAGTGTAATGAATTAATGAAAATATAGTACAAATTATGTAATGCCTTTTTTCATTCTTTCCACTCAGAATTTGTAGAAGTTGTTACATTACCAAAGAATGACTTAATGCAGAGAATTGAAGGTAAGAAAGCACAGTCACTGATGCAAAGCATCATTAATTTTTTTGCAAATAAGAATTCCTGAAGATATTTTTCTAAGGGTGAGGTGGTTTTCTTTAATAAACCATGCAAGGGAAAGAAAGGATTACCACATGCAGTCAGCGTCTGTAAGTCAAGGCAAACTTTGACATCATGATGCATATACAAATAGGAACCCCTACAACATGCACACAACCTGTTTTGTTTGGAGCACTGAGATTAGGCCAGTCCTTACTTTAAACATTTCCCCTCCCTCCCACAGAGTTGGTGGCAGAAGAACATCTTATCGTGGATGCAAAGCTGTATGCTTACGCCCTGGCATTGAGGCACGCAACAGATACACCGTTCCAAGTGCCATTCATGAAATTCTAACACTGCATAGCACTGAATTCTTCAGAAGGATCTTGTTTTGAGTAAAGAAAAAGTCAGCAATGTAACTGTCAGATTGACCATTAATAGTAAACCTTTTTAAAGACAACTGTTGATAGAATCATGCCTTGAATAATGCAACTGACCTGTTTTTAAAACAAAATATGATTCCTCTTAATTGTATCTGAGTAACTGGAATCTCTGGAAAAAAATAAATGTCCTACTACTATCAGTTGATGTAAAATTCTTATTCTCCCTTCTTGGAAATCCAAAATCTTGAGGCTGAGCATTGGAACTTGTGTGAATTGGAGTGGTCTTGATAAATCTGGACTTGGCATGTTTGTAAGTTAGGCCTAAATCACCACATATTTTTCATCTTTAAGCTGAGGTCCTGAGACAGGGAAAAAAACCCCTATATGCCTATGTTGTCCAGTTAGTTTCAAATTAGAAAGTGATTTCTAGCAGGGCTATTCTGAATTTACATAGTATTAGAGCAATAGTTTTAATCACCTATGCACAGAAGTCAATTTCTCAAAAATACTTGCCTAAATTGCCTGTGCAGTAGCTTTGAAGTCAGGATTTTAAAAACCAACACCCATATTGATGAGAGTTAGGCTCTTTCTGGAGACTGGGAACCACAGGTGCAAACATATGGTCAACCCTCCCCCTGCTCCAGCCAGTGTGGAAAGAACTGGGCAGGATGTCCCCCTGACATCACAAATGGGCCTTCCAGGGGGAAACAGGGAGTGCAGGGGGCAGGAAGTGGAAGATACTACTGTCATAGATTTACACCAATTCCTGTCGGTGTCCAAACTTCCTTCCTTCCTGTCTCCCAGCATTAAAATGAGACCTGAAAACAGCTGTCAAGAGTAAATACCCTGTGTCAGGCACTGCAGTAACAGATTGTCACCACTGAGTCTTGAGCCAGGGACAGAATACACACAAACCCTCCGACTTTGGAAGTTTATGTACATCTGCTGTGGGGGCAATATAACCAAGCTAGAATTTTCTCTTTAGTCCAGGGGACGGCAACTTAGTATTCATTCAGTGGTTTGGACTAGAACATAAATAATCACTGCCTATCCCCACTAGAGCAAAGAACAGTTGAAGCCCAAAACACCTGGAAGGTACTAAGTTGCCTACCCCTAAAACTTAGTGAGCTCTGAGGCAGGAATTAAATATGTTGCTTCAGATTGCATCTCAGCCATGAACACATCTCTCACACCTGCATTACAGGGATACTCACCTAACTTTTCAGAAATGTTGTAATGATTATTGAAAATATGTGAAATGCTTTGAACACTTTTAAGCACTACGGAAGTTACCTGTTCAACCAACAGTTTAAATCAATATAGTTGGGGTAAGTGTGAAAGTCCTATCAAGGATGATAGAAGCTTTTGAGATATATGTCCCCAACTAATTGATTATCTGTCCTTTGTGTATACTGGTTAATGAAGACTTGGCTACAAAGCAGCTTAGAAATGCCTAAATTCTTTCTGTGGCAACCTTTGATAACTGGACAGCTGTATCTTTTGGATTATATTTGATAGTGTACTCATTTATAGCCTCAAATACTGTACCATTGACAAGATCCAAGCACTCCTCAAGGTACTATATTGAGAATCAAGTAACAGAATAGTAGTATTAATGCACTTTTGTTAGCAAACACTTTTTCAGTGGGATATGATATCCTCTACCAAGAATGCCATGGCATATGCACATTGGGAGGCACCCACAATCCTGGTAGAATGGCAGTTTGCTTGACTGAGGCTGGGGTGCAGCTTTCCAGTTAGTATTTTCCCTGTCTACTCTGGGTAGCAACACATGTCCAAGGTTGCAGAGGGAGATCCTTTCCAGCCTGGAATTCAATCTGCATATGCTGCATCAAACCATAGCTGCTTCTCCCAAATAACAGAAGTAACACTGGCCTACCTTAAATGTGCTTGTAAAAGATGAAGTACTTATACACAGCATGATCCAACCAAAGCTGAGTTCTTTGTAGTTCAAGGGAAGAGCAAAATCAAATTATTACAAGTAAACCATTCTACAAAACCAAACAACAGCAACATAATTAAATAAGTTTATTGTCTAATGTTTACACTTGGTTACAGTGCCACCAAGAAGCACAACAAGATAGGGTTTGGGGTCTTCCCCCCCAGCAAGACATATTAATTTCTACCCTCCTTTTGCAAACAACATTGCTTTAAGACCTATGCCTCTGATTTTTCTGATTGAGAGGAAGCAACTGGAGGGAAAATTCAGCAGCACAAATTGGTTTCCCCCACCCTCAATAGGTCATGTGGGTCAAAAGAAACAATGAGTCTACAACAGAAGCAAACCAGTACCTAGCAGGCTGCCACAGGGTGGCAGAAATCTTGAAAAGGGACATCCAAGCCCTACCCACACCCTCTGTAGATCCATTTCATGATTTAAATGTTCATCTGCCCTCCTGACTTCACACAGGGTAACATCATAGGCAAACCTCCCCAACCTAGTGTCCAGATGTGGTAAACTACAGCTTCCAGCACATCGGCTGGAGACAATAGGGGCTGTAGTCCAACTCATCTGCAGGGCATCCCAAATGGGGGGAACTGTCAGCCAAGATATAAGATCACTGGGCATGTGTCAAGGGGTTAGAGTACAGGGGATACGACAATTCTTTTTTTTTCCTTTCAAAGCCTATAAAAGTAATTCATGTAAAATATAGATTTTGGGGGTGGGGTAGAACTCTTTATAGTGGTTTTCTTTTGCCACTGTTCAAGTACATTTATATTGTAGGGTGCAAATGTGTTCACTAGTAGCAAAATGGGCACCTTTTGACCATCTCCACTGTAGTGTTTGAAGAGCAAAGTAAATGCATTGGTTTCCAGCATTACAGGCAAGACTAGATACATTTTTATATTTTTAAACAAAGACAATGTAAACTTTGATTCTTAAGGCAGCTGGTATTGAAGCTGCTCACAGGCACTGTGCAATGCCTGCTATGAAAAAATGGGGGCAGTCAGCACTTCTAAAAGAAATGGCATAATTGGACTAAAAGGTTGTATGTCATCAAAATAAATTTATCCTTCTTACAAGCCACATGTGTTTTGAACATTTAGAAAAATAAAGCACCCACACCTCCAACCTCTGCCTGTTCTTTAACAAAAATCTCAAAGTATTGATAAATAATGGTGACTGCAAGCAGAATGCCAGTGCCTGAGCCAATGGCTCCGAGGAAGTCTGCCAAGACAGAGAGGGCTCCAATGCACAAGCCACCAAATGCAGCTGCTGTAGGGATGTACCTAAGTGGTGGGGGAAGAAAACGGTTTTAATCAAAGCCTGCCAACTTCAACTGATGCATCTCTGAATATGAATAACCAAACATTTAGTTGCAGATGAAGGTTTGCTTCTCGGTTTACCAGTGAGGTTTGACAAGCAGAAAAGGGTTTAGACAAGAAATCTAAAGCCATAAATAGCATGGTTTTAATCACTGCTGTTCCAAAACCAAACATTTCTTAGTACTGTCTGTGTAGGAGCAAGGACCAGTTGAAGAAACTAAGAGTTGGGGTGGTGCTTTGTTCTGCCTCCAAAGTACAGTCAAACCTTAGCTTAGACCTACTGGGTTCCATGATCCTGCTGTCTCTTAAATGTTTAAAATTACAACCTTTAATGGTACTCACATCTGTTTCAATAAATATCAATGGAGAGGGAACTGTGAGGTTCTGGTAACATTTAGAAACTAGGCAGAATCTTGTTAAAACAAGATACTGGATCCTTGGTCTAATCCAGCAGGGTCCATCTTGTGTTTTTATCATAGTAAAGTCAAGATGGCAGGATTATTATTTCCTTTGCATCAACAGGTATACATATACCCTATGTGATTTATCATGTTTTCAATAGAGAAATAACTGATATTTCTGAGGCAGGTTTTGATGTTTGTTTCTCTTAATTTTGTAGGAAATGTTTTTGACTATGAACCAGCAGGATTTTAATATGCTGCTCCTGGTGCTTATTTGCCAGAACTACTTAACTTCTGCAATCCAAAACAAATGTTCTTGGGGGCGGAGGGGAAGGGGAGAAAATAAGAAATGAACCTGAAAACATCTCATAAACCAATCTGTGTGTGTTCTCGTATGATCAAGTAATATCACTAACCACGTGATAAAGAATGAGCAAGAAGCAGGAGAACACATTCCCTTCTAGCAGAGGAGGGCCTGAATTAATCTGCACAGAGCACCAACTCCTTTCTGTAAAGATGTGAACACAGCAAGGGAAAGCTGAATTCACGAAAACTCCCCTTTTCTTACCTGTTCAGCTCATGAACCATGGATGTGTCTCTGTGGCCTCGCATCACCATTTGCTGTTCTTTCAGTTGCTTAGCAACCTGCAGGGAAAACATGTGGATCAGATGGCTACACTGTTTTTCCACAACCAACAGGTAATTAGAAAAGTAGTCTTGTGTGAAAGCAAAGTAGCAGAACTACAGAACAGTCATAAAAACCACCTACATCTTTTGCGGATGATCCAGACACTTCAATCCATGTCTTGGAGAAAAATGCACAAGATCCTAACATAAATATAATATAAACAATCACATGGACTGGATCCTCAAAGATAGCACCCATGGATTCTGGAGGGGAGAGATAATAGCAGAGTCCTCCAACAGGGTAAGAGCGTGCGGGACCTCCACCACTAACATCCTGGAGAGGAGACAATTAACACACTAGCATTTGTGCTTTTTACCGACTGAAAGATACTAGTACTTGTAAAAGCTGTATTTTAAGGATGACTGAATACTTACTGCCCACTGCCCGAGTAAGTTCACCAAGAAGTTGCCACTAAATCGCACAGACAACATTTGGGAAATAACATAAAGGTTGGAAACTAAAGCAGACTGAAGAATGATGGGAATGTTGGAGGTATAGAAGAGTTTGATAGGATAGCTACTGTATTGTCCACGGTATCGAGCAGACTTGATTGGCAGATCAACACGAAATCCCTGGGGAGAGGGAAAAATTGCATCAAGACGCAAGAAGAAACCCAGTAAAGAATTTACTGAATATCCACTGAAACTGGTAGCTTAGACTGCTTGAGCATAGGCTTTGCTTACTTGTTACAATGGAATAGAATTCACAGCCTATGGCTCTGAGTCCAAGCCAAGTTTTTTCATGTCAGGCAGCATTAAGGACTAGAAGGGTGTGGCTGGGTATTTCAAATCAATATGCAAATCCTTACATGAGTGAGTCTTCTCTCTGGTCTCATCCCCTCCCTATTCCTCATCTCAGTCTCTTCCTCTGGTCTCTTGCCCTTCACCACAGCGATCTGAATCAGTTTCCATCCCAAACCTAACCCAATAAGCAAACCCATTTCTCTTGGCCAACCCATGCCCCGTTTTACCAGATGTATGATCCTTCTCCTTCCCTCCCATTCATCACTGTCACCATCTAGGATCTAACCAACGTCAGACAAGTACTCTTCTGACACTCCAGGAGCTTAGCCAATTACTGCAAGAGGTTTGCTTCATCACCATCACTACAAAAATCAGATTGGATAGGCCCAAGCTCTTAGCAAACCACACTGACTAGGTTCACACAGTATACAAGGGATGGCTTACCATATTGTCTGAACCATATTGTCAGCATGGTTTGTTAACCATGCACAAACCATTCTGGAATTCACCCATGAAAATTACTTTCACAAAATGTCTACTTGCTTAAATAGCTTTTAAGGAAGCATCAAAAAATTCATGGAGGGCAGAATTAATACTGGCTGACAATCTCGAGAGCTCCATGCAGAACAGCTTTAGCTATGTAAATTCTAGATGACAGAAGATAAAACAATGGGGGAAGAGGGTTGCCTTCACACTCTATCCAGCCATGTATTACCAAGAGGCATGCAAACATTCTTAGAAACAGAATGCCAGATTAGATGGTGCCTCCGCTCCTGATCTAGCAGGATTACTCTTATGTGTTTGGAATCTAATGGCAATGCTAAGCCTCTCGCAGCTCTGTTATTCTCAACTGCAACAGAGTATGCGTTTCTAACACTTGTGCCCTGCTCCTGCAGCAAGTTGCTCAGAGCAACTTCCATATGGTTCCCAGAGAATATCCCATTTGGATAGCTTACACAGCAGAGCCAGTTTAGTCTTAGCCAGAGAAATGGACCTTGTGTCCTCAAGCCATTGTCTAAGCCAAGCCAAGCAGCTGCTGTCTATTCATGACACAAAGCTGTGGCAAGAAAATAGCTATCACCATGAACAGTACTGACTGTGATGCTACCTCAACTTGTGAGACTCATTCCTGATGCAAGTGTAAGTGGTAAAAGAGAACTCAGTAAAACTCCTTGCACTGGTGTGGTGTCTCTGTTAACGCTAAACAGAAAATTCCAGTACAGTCAAAAGGAGGACTGAGGAAAGCTTCATGCAGTGTTTAGATTGCAGTTCCTTCTGTAATTAAAACAGTTGTATGGTAAAAAGTGTAGTATAAATTTCCCTTACCTGAAAGTATATGACTACAGCAAACACAAATACTGTCGCTATCAGATTCATAAGGTTTGGCAAGTTCTGGCGGTAGAAAGCCTCCCGCAAAGCACGGACTTTGTCAGTTCGCGTAGCCAAAAGGTGAAACAGTGCAATCACAGCTCCCTCGAACTCAGTTCCTGCATGTACCAAAAGCAACAAAAAGTAACCCCCGTCACTCTGAAGTGCACATCCTATCAGATTAGCAATTGTTTCCCTGTTAACCGCTCAAGTTGCATCCAAGAAGGAAATGGCATTCACAGATAGGCAATGAGGTCATACATGGAACATTCTAACAGGTAAGATGAAAAGGGCTGGATAAGAATTAAATAAATTGCCATGAACTTCTATGAGAATTAGAACACTTGAAATATGAAGTCATGTTCCAGCGTTAAGATGCAAGATTTCGTACTTTGTTTTACAAGGGTCATTCACAGCTTGGCTTAATCAGGTGAGATATAATCATTCAAACACCTTCAGTGTTAAGTAGTAATTTTCCAAGCAGAAGAGAAATACCAACGTGATGCATCTTATGTCAATAAGCATTGTGTGATCGACTGTTCTGGTCTTGCCTTCTTTCCAGCAGCCTCAAACAGGGCAGGTAATTCTGCTGTGTCTTGGCACAGGCTGCTACTGCATCCTCCAAGTGCTCTGCATGCAGAAACACAGGAGAATTACCTGCATGCACAGGTGCTTTTGAAAAGGCCTTGTTCTGTGTGGAACTTCTGTTGGGGAATGGGCTTCTCCAAGCACAGGGAATTCTAGTCATACACACAGTTTGGGGGTACAAAAAGTTGCCTTCCAATTTAATAAACAAAACAATCCTTAGAGCAGTGCGTCTAGGTGCACTAGTTGCTGGGGAAATTGGACAGGAAGAAGCTCTTGCACTCAGCCCTGCTTGTGGGCTCCTGTGGGGAGCTGTGTGAGCAGAATGCTGGATGAGACGGATCACTGGTCTGATCCAGCAGGGCTCTCATGTTCTTAAGCTATCAGAGGTTCGGGTAATACGAATGTAGAGAAAAAGAAGAAACAGGAGAAGGAAAGAAAATAGTGTGGCACAGCAGCCAAAGCTGATCCAAGGAAATACAAAATAATAATTGAGAGAAAGGGGGAACTCACTCAGAGAAAACTTAAAGAATCTGAGCTGCAATCCTGCAATTAATTACTCATATATGGTTCCCACTGAGGTCAATGGGACTTACCTATGCACAACTGATGGCAGGATTGCACCTTTGGGTTTAAAAAATTATGCTAGATGCTGACCTTTCAGCATAAAAAGTGCATTGCTTCTCTACAGGTAGGTCCAACTCTGCAGCTGGAGCTAAAATAAATAAAGTTAACATTTCTGTACTGCAAGTTTCCAGACATGTTTTTCATATAGCAACTGAGATGTCCCAACTATAGGACTATTCTATCATAGCAGTGAACTGTGCCACAGTATTTCCATTTGACAGAAGAATGCATAATCAAATCAATAAATATGCAGGCAGCAACTCCAGGAACTGCCCCAGATCTTTCGTACTGATTCCTTCAACTTCCAGAACACCTGCTGGGATCTGGAGATCCAGATGTTCCACTGATCCAGCAGGCCTCACCAGATATGCACAGAAGCCTTGAGCATTGACATGGTGTGATGGCATGACCACATGGTTCTTAACCATCCATAGCCCATCCCAATTAGAGTGCCTCCCGAACAGTGGGACAACACTCACTGGATTCTGCCAAGACTCCCAGCCAATGTCCATTGGCTTCTCATCCTCATGCAACTAAAATAAAGCAGGAAAAATAATCCAGGGCATTTGTTCCTGGTTACATCTTTTTTGTTATTGTCATGTTTTGGAAAAGCAGGTGCAAGCACTGTACCTTTCAGTCTGAAGCTGACAGTATGCCAAGTCTTCATTCAGGAGCAGTCTGAGAACCTTAGTGCATGTCAGCTCCTAGAGCCACCGTCCCTCACTATACTAAATCTAATGACAAATGACTCATAAGCATGCATCTGGTCAAAGCACCAGCTGTCAAAATGTACTATACCTCTGCCCGTATTAATAGTAGTAGGACTAAAGGCCTTCCAGACAATGGTTTCACAGATGTTGGTAGCAATAAAGAGAGAAATCCCGGAACCCAAGCCATAACCTTTCTGCAGCAGCTCATCTAGAAGCAATACTATCAAGCCAGCAACAAATAACTGTGGGAGGAAAAATCCAAAAGGTCCGTAACTTTGCATTTAACCCACGTTAACAATTCTGTTCAAAAGTGGGGCACATTTACTATTATATCAACAATGCAATCACCTCCCTCTGCCTTTCCCACTACTCTCAACAGTTCTTGAATACATCAGTAACAATTACACGACAATCTATAGCATACAGACTTGAAAATGAATACCACTGGTAAGAGTGACATTAAAATTTGTATTAGAAGTACTTGTCAATGTGGAAAAGTTTATTATCAAAAATAAGATGATGTTGGCATAAAGGTATTGGTAGATGGGGAAATGTTAAAGATATCCACCTCTGAAAATATTTCCATTTTGTTTTTTCCAAAGGAAATCCCCTTATAAACACACAGAAGATTGTGCAGTACTATACAATCAATAAGGCTTCAGTGTAGGTTTTTTTAAAAAAATTACTCTAATGAATCCTGCTGTTGGTAGTTATCATTTGAATGATTGTTTTTTCCAGATATAGTAGGTATGACCAACAATCATGCTGCTTGGAACATGGTTTTATGTCTAGTCAGTTGAGCGGAAATACAGTGCCTTTGAATCCTCTTCTTGATTTGTTATGTCTTAACCTGAATAAATGTGAACTTAAGAAAGAGTGTGGGGAGGATCTGGGGCTCACTGGATTGTAGGAAAAAGAGTACCCAATTGGAAATCCCTCTACTTTAAATCCTAAATGTGGAGAAATGCATAAAGGCAAATCTAACCAAATTTGGAAAGAAGACAACAAACAAAATATACCTTTTTGGGAAGCTTTACTGAAGTCATGAAAAGTAAATATATAAAGTGGATGAATCTGAATTTTATACAGGTCCCTTACTTTAACCTTAGATAAGATGGAGCTTCATTATTATTTCCTTTGCATTCTGTTTTGTACTCTATTACATTGTTTTGTATAATTCAGAATTTGACATAAATGCATCAAAAAAGAAAGGAAGAAGAAAAAGCAGAAGAAAGTCCCTCTGAAATCAGTGAGATTTCCAATTAAATATGATTAGGATCAAGCTGCTGATGTACAAATCTTCTTTATTGCAGATTATTCTGAACATTTTTGGTGGTATTGAAGAAAAAGCACACCCTTAATCCAGAAACTAGCAAGCTCCTATACATGGGATTAATTGCAAGCAAACCTGCAGCTAGCAAGCTAGAGTTATGATATTAATTACTAAGGTTGAATCCTAGACCAACATCTCTGGGATCAAGTCTCAGTGAACTCAGTGGAAATGAGTTCAGTGAGTAAACATGGAGCAAAAGAGTGTATACAGGATTGTGTAGTAAGAGACTGGCTTCATAAAAGTAAGACTCCAATTCAAATCTCACATCTGGCCTGAGTTTGCAAACTGGTCTTGGGCAAACATTGTCCCTCAACCTCAGCCCCCATCTGAACTGTTGGCATAGTAATTGCACCCAAAGGATTGCTTTAAGGACTACAAGAGAATGAATGAGAAGCACTTCAAATGCCAGGATGATCAATGACTTTCTTCTTTGATCAATGTTAACTCAGGAAGAGAAAGTCAAATGAGGCCAGAACTAAATGTTATCCAACACACAAAAACTGCAGCTGTGTCTCCCCTCTGGAAAGGTCTAATTCGTATGCATCACCCTTAAGTTCTAAGTGCCCCACCTCTGCTCCACAGACTGCTGTTTTCTAAGCAGGGAAACTCACTGGATGGTGATGTGACATTGCATATGTTACATTACTCAACAGCACCAGGTAGAGGAGGCAGCAACCCAAGGGTGGGGCTTTCAACACAGCTCTGCCTATAGTCTGACATTTTGTTCTTGTAGCCAAATAGCAGGACCTTCTCAGTTGTGGCACCCCATCTATGGAATCGACTTCCCAGAGTTTTTCATCAATTGCTGTCCTTATATATATATTCTGGCACCAGACTAAGACATCTTTATTTAAGGAGCATTTTAATTGTTGATGATTTTACTTGGAATTTAATTTTAATTATATTTTAATGTAAATTTTAGTTTTCTTAAGTATAACTTTTGAGATAATTCCAATCTGTTGTTAAACTATTATTTGGTGTTCCTGCTATGATGTTATGTTATTACTGTTATTCTGGTTTTAACTGTCTAAATTGTGGGTATTTAGGATGTTTTACATTATTGGTTTTTATCATGTGAACTGTCCAGAGTGCCATGTGGCTAAGAGACGGTATACAAAAGTGTTAAACAAACAAACCAACAAACATCGAATTGAACTAACTTCACCCACTCGCTGTAGGCTTCAAGCAGTAGAATAAGGAGTAGCACAATTTTCAGCTGTTCCTCCTCAAGAGCCCCCCTTTCCAGTCCAGAAGACTGGCTGGGGTATGTGCCCTGGAGGAGATTTTGAGGGAATCCAGAGTGCTTCAGGGGTACAGCGAACTACTGAAAATCATGTCCCTCCCTGACAGAAAGCTCCACTGGTGAAAAGTGTTGGAGTCTACTCCAAGTACAGAGGAATCAAGGACATCTGAGTAACTGATTTGAACCTGTTCATGAAGCAGACCTTTCTACAAAAAGAGAACAAGAAAAACCCTAATGTTAACAATAATTAACTAAATCTCCTAAGCGTGGTATGATGGTTGGCGTGATGGACTGCAGACCTGTGAGATCCAGGTTTTAGCCACCACTTGGTATTGAAATTCACTGGGTGAACCTGGGTCAGACTCTCAGCCTAATCTACCTCACAGGCTTGTTGTTGTGAGCATAGCTATGTAAGCTGCCTTGGGTTCCTCACAAGAGGGGGAAAAATGTGGGACATAAGCACAATCTAGTAACAATCACAATACATTTTCAGCTTTCAAATCTACTGAAAACAACATTCAGAAAGTGTAAAGACAGCTATGCAAGCATATCCTTTTGTACTCTGTAAGCTTAAGGGATATCTGTTTTTTAAGAGTATGAAAAGGCATACCTGAATTATGATCAAGAGGCAGATTCCAGCTCCCATTTCTGCAGGATCTCCATACATCCCAGTCATGACGTACACAATTGCTTGCCCAATAGTTATAATCATTCCAAACACTGAAAAAAAAGAGGAAGACCAATATTCCATATATATGCTAACAAATGGGCAGTAGTAGAATTAGATACAATGTTCTCTAAGAAGAATGGAGGTATGGTATTCAATGCTCACACTTCTGAGCACCATTGAACAGGGCTCGGTCTTTTGGTGTATCACCAACTTCTATTATTTTGGCTCCAGCCAGCAGCTGCATAATTAAGCCAGATGTCACAATGGGAGAAATTCCCAATTCCATTAAAGTGCCTGCAAAAGAGGAAGACGAAAGGAAAAAATGATTCAATAGCATTAAGTTCTACAAAAAGTCTTTCCCCACAATATTTTAAAAATCCTAAGTATCACTTCATCAAGTATTTTTTCCCACTGAGTATTCCAAAAGACTTGCTCATATACTTAACCACAGTACTGGGCTTTAATGCTTGTCTCCTGAGTGTTTACGACTGTATTAAAATAATCAGGTAAAAAAGTTCTTCCATATATCATGTTAATACTGGCATTTAACTGTTCCTCCTTGCACTTGAGCATACACTAATGGTGGGGTAAAAAAAGATCAGAAGTTTCAGTTCAGGTTTTAGCTTTTCTCTCTCTGCCCCAGCTTATTATTTATAATATGGATGTAAAAGCTCTGTATGGCTTTACAGTTATTATAAACACTTAAGCTTGTAAGAAAAAACCATCATATTAATATACTAAGGTCCAGTTGCACATTGCCCCACTGCCAATGAAAGCACAATTTGGTGTTGAGCAAAGGGCTTAAGACAATTGCTTGCTCCACCTACCCAAACTATGTCAATTCCCAACTGTCCACTTGAGAGAATCAGTGATGACTGGATAGCCACCATTCACTCCTCAAAAGTGATCTAAGAAGACCACTTGCTGACCAGATCTCCAAGAGATCTGTCCTGATTATTCAACACAGATGTTTTTCAAAAAATAGAGCTTCTTCATGTATCAAAATACAGACATGTAATATTTCCCAAAACTCTTTAGTGTGCCAGTGCTTAAAATCTCTGGAAGCTGCAATTTCAAGGACAGCTGTACCTACTGCCCTTCTAATCACACTGAGTGATCCCAACTATGTTATCCAGTGATAAGCCTGACAGTTTAAACTAGAGGCAGAGAAAAGTTTGAGGGAGAGTGAGTGGAGCACTGACCTCTGTTTGATGCAAGGATGACTCTCATCCAGTAGAAAGGATCTGCAGAGTCTGAAGACATTATCCCAAATAATGGTATCTGCAAGGTTCACAGCAACATTAAGCAAGCAGTAAAGAAAAAATGCACAGTATATGATACAAATGATCTTTTTTTTTAAACACAATTATGATCAATGTTAGTTTAATGTAACTCTCATTCACTGTAATGGTTTCATCTTAAGTAGGATTAACATTGGATCAAACCTAATATTGAGGAATTTTACACAAACGAGCAAAGCAATTTTAGATGAATCATTTTATTTCAAGCATTTTCAGCTTATTTGATTGCTGATATTTAAAAAAAAACCATGAATCTAAAGATATGATCCTATACATACATATCTACTCAAAATAACCCCACTGGGTTCAAAAAGGCTTACTCCCAGTTAAAAGAATATAGGCTTACATTCTGCAATGGTCTAACTGGAAATATCTTTAAAGCCCTAGATTATATTTAGACAAATATAATAAACCCTTGTGTGAATGATCTATGGAAAAAACCTCAAGTTATTAAGTGCCCTTTCCTTTCCACAGGTAAAGTATGCATAACTGTAGGGACATTTGCATGGCAATATGCCTTATTTCAACATTTCATACCATTTCATTTGCTATCATGTTGATACTTGCCTGGCAGCATACTAAAAAAATGAAGAGGGTAATAGCTGTCCATAAAACCTTTTCTCTAAACTGAATCTACAAAACACAATGGAGGAAAAACTAGGTTAATCAATAGCAAAAAAAAAAGTTCTCATTTTTAATATAACATGATATGGAAAGAAAACCAATGAGTCGAACGTAAAGATACACCTTGACACTATATGGCATTGTAACGGGCTATGTAACAAAGAGATGGAAGTTAAATCCTCATATGTGAGCTCCACATGTGAAGAGAACGGCTGGGGCCAGTGGTTAGCTTTGCCCCCTCTATACACGGAGCTGGCCATCCATACAGAAGACTCTCTTCTGCCCAGGAAGGCTTTCCCTGAAATGTTAGCACCCTGATGCTCCGGGGTTCTAGAATCTTGGTGCTAGACTGCACCAAGACTCCATGGACAGAAGGGGATCTTCTCTGCTGAAAGTTGCCCTCTACAGTCAGTGGGTGATGAGAATGGTAAGGGAGGAAGGCAGAGCTAGCATGCTCATCTCCATTCTCTCTCCTCATATGTAGAGCATACCTGCATGGAGAACAGCTGCATAGGCCTTTGCAGCCTCTGCAGATACTAGCTTGCTGGTCAACACTGTTAGGCAGGGAATATATGGCCTTCAGATTTCATCAACCTGGCAAATGCACAGGTTCCTCATAGAGATACATGACTTACACATCTTTTGTATCTATTTTGAAAGTGCAACAGAAGAGGAAGCACTAAGAGCTTGGGCATGCTGTTGCAGTATAACAATGAATATTTCAACCTGTTGCTAGCCATAAGCAAATTTAAAGTGCTTCTTTGACTTAGGTCAACCAGATATCAAGCAGAGACACAGGTCTAATCAGAATTAAGACCTGATTTCAACAGAACTTATTCCCAGGATTACACGAGACAGACTTTATGGATAAGATTCCAACCTTACTTATACCCAATGTTTGTTAGGTTGTGCCTCATAGAGATGGATACACTGTCATAATGGTAATGTGTTCAGATTTGTTGTGCTTATCTTTTTTTGGATTACATTGCAGGGGAAAAATCCTAAATAAGCAAAACATTCCAAGGTAAAGCAGGAACAGAATGATGGTAAGTACTTATATTCATATATAAACCCACTTGGCTAATAGCATTTCCAAATAAGTGTACGCAGAGCTTCAGCCTTATCCCAAGTACATATGATCATCCTCACATAAACAAAAGAGACTTGAAGAGAAGCACTCACTTTTCTTTCAGGTTTCTGGATTTCTGGTAGAACAGCACAGAAGGGCTTAATAACTTCTAGAAACTTGACTGTTAAATAAAAGATTCATATTAAAACAGCAAAGTCCATATTTTAGATTTCTATGACAAAACTTGTCTAATACAATGACAGAAAGCTTAGCAGATCAATTTGCACAATATTCTGTATTCTTAACTGTCTGCAAATATATGTCAAAGAAACAGATTTTACTCAGTCAGTTTTACATAAAATACCTATTCATTTTACTCAGCAAACCTATTACATATTAATGTACATTACATAATACAAATTTTGGCCATGACCCACCCAAAACTTTATATCTGATGTACACCTATAAGTAAGTGCCACTGAATTCAGTGCAGGTTCCTTCAAAATAAACACACACAACATCAGGAAATATGTATTGGTCTAAGTGGAGAAATTAAGCCTAAGCTTACCTTTCACTGGAACTTTCACTGTTCACATTAACAAATGTTCAGAAGAAGATACAGTGTATGCAACCATATTTAGATCCTACCCTTCCTCCAGGTGTATGGAGGGGGTTGTTTCCCCATTTTCCCCAGTCAATCATCTTTTGAGGCAGATTAAATTGAGAAATAATGGCACTTCTTTCAAGATTTGATACTGCAACAGTGAAATCAATCTCAGATTGTTTCTTTAAATCTTACACAAAGAAAAACTGCCAAGAGATTATAGCTGCATCATGACTATAGTCATTCAAGAACATTCCACATTTATAAGGCAAATCTGGATGACTGTGCACGCATTATGCACTTTACAAAAGCCCTAGATTTCTCTTCAGAACTGATAACATGTCACCTCCTCAGCCAAGTAACAAAGAGCACAGTATTAAAATTGCTATGTGAAATCTTCTAAATTAAAGAAGAAACAATCACTGCAGAGTCATCACATGAAAAAGAGGCTGGGTAGTTTGAGATGCTGTACTTGGGGAAATGAAACATTGACTCTTAAGTACTGGGCCAAAAGCCAAAAAAAACAACATTATGGACCAAAGCTACAATGTGCAAAAACTAAGCTGGACTGAATCAACCCATATTATTGTATTGCTACATTAGAAAACAGGATCTTACTTAGAAACATTCAAGGAGCAATCGTATGCCCCCTAGACAGTGTCTGTCAGGCAGCAGAATACTTGGGATACCTAGCTCCAAGGGTGGAGATATCACTCCAACCTTGGAGCTGGAAATCCGAGCTTCACCTCCCTCACAGTCAGCATGGAAAGAACCATGCCAGCTGTTCTCTGACACTGGGAAAGGAGGCAGGGAGGGGAGGAAAGAGAAGGGACCAAGATATGAGGTATCTTGAGGTCGCTTCAGTTTCCTTCCATCTCTCCCTACTGTTGTTAGCCAGCTGAATGTGGTTGTTTAGCAAAAATGTTTCACAGGCTGAACAGAGAGGCATATGAGCTCTGAGTTTAGAAATTTACATACATCTCCATAGGATTACATCCTCAGTCTCTTATTTACTATAAGGGAAAGAGAATCAGCAACTTCTAGATACGGTGAATCTGGATTAAACAGTTGTCAGCTTAGATAACTTATTTTGCAAAGAATATAATGACATCATGACGTCAGATAATACACCTAGTTTTCTTAACACTTATTTCATCTTATTCAGGCTCAGGGAAAAAAATGCCAGAGGTTATGGCAATAAAATGCACAATCCTGTGCAAGTTTATACATAAGACCTGTGACACCTACTATGCTATATAAGCCTGCAGAGTATTGCATCTTATATGCAGCAAATATCAGATGGCCTTTCAGCCCTTGTCATGTCTGTTGCTTTGTATTCAGCAAGAACCCCAGGGGAGATCCAGCAGTACCATAATATCTACAAATTGGAAGGTACCAAAAACAAGGGTGATCTATTTTATTGACATGAATTATGTTAGCACAAATTTGTGCAAACACTTCACTTTTTTGCAGAACTCTCCATTAAACATAATGGGAAGGGATAGAAATATATACAAGGAAGCCAGGTTTGTAGTAATCAGTGCAACCCCTCTGAGTGAAATAAAAGTTTGATATCTGAAAACTTGCCTAGGCCCATATCAACATAATCAGGGCTAATAAGATAATTCTACTTATTTCTATTTTGTATATGCTCCTGGACCCTAAGTATGCTCAATGATTCAAATTGGCACCAACAGGAAAAAATAGTCACAGATGGAATACTTCAAAACAAATAACAGGTGGCTGTGCTTTACACACAGCATGAAGGCCTTCAGCAGGTTCAAGCTCCCATTAAGTGATGGAACTCACTTAACAATGCTCATATTAAAAACTGAAAAAAAGCCACACACACCCTTTGATATTAACCATTATTAAGGGGACCTTCATCTCCTCTTATAGGAGATTTATGAGTGCCAGACAGTGAGGACAGGAAAGGACATCACCTACATGCCTTGCTGGGTCACTTCTAAGGCTGACCACTGATGCTGATAGAACGTTGGAAAACAATCTTATTATTAGACAGACCAACCTTCCCAGTTGGGTGCCCTCCAGATGTGTCTGGACTACAACTCCCAGCATCCTCCGGCCAGCCATGCTGTGTTGTAATCCAATGCATCTGGAGTGCACGAAGTTGGAGAAAACTGCGATAAACCCTCCACCTGACTCTTGCACTAAGCACCATGCACACTGACGGCAGAATAATTAAAAATAATAACAGCAACATTACTGCCGTGTTCTTATATTCTTAGTAGGTGGCGTAAGATAAATCACTGCGCAGCTTAATTTATTGCACAGGACTGTTGTGAAGTTAGAACTCCATGGAAGGGGCGGCGGGGACGACGACAGAAATGCAGTCAATGAGCCGCGCTGCAGGAGCACCGCCGGGTGGCATCCCCACGCGCCCCGCGCTCTGTAGCAACACGGGGACTCCTAAGCCAAGGGACGTTCTCCCCGAGATTCAGGCAGCGAGGAGTTAAATTCCCCGCTCCCGTTCCTCCTTCCCCACCTCCCCGCTCCGCCCCTCCATGGGGCGCCGCCGCTGCCGCACCGTCCCGCGACTCACTTCCCATGCTGGCGGAGGCGGCGCCCGGAGGCGGGATCCTCCCGCACTCGAGTCTCCGGGTTTCTCAGACAGAAGACTCCCTTCCCCGCCTCCGGCCTCCTCGCCGCTCCGAGGCTGCCGGCCTCTGCCAGTGTCCCACGTGACTAGTGACGTCTTTCTCGGCGCGACGGCCGTGGCGCCGCAGCTCTAGAGATTGAAACGAGAGAGGTGCGCCGCAGGACCAGGCCGGATGGAGAGCGAGCGAGCGGCTGCCTCACCTGCGAGCCCTCTCCGCCCCCAGGTGGGGAGTCTTAGGCCTCGTGGTGGCACGTCCCCAGATGGACAGGGCGCTAATGAGCATTTATTTCGGCCCACCGCACACACGAAAGAGGCTAGGGGATTTACTCAGCTAGGTTCATTCAGAAGGAAATCCTTTTGGGTTGAGTGGTATTTAGTCTCCGCCAAGTGTAAATAGGATTGTAATCTTGTAGAATTTAGTTTGACAATAGTTAAACCAAATTTCACTTCCTTCCCTGAGTATTGTATACAATGGTTCAACGTGTATACAATCTGTTCAACGTGTGATTTTGCATTTCAGATGTAACGCTAGAATTGTTTTGAATTTTTGTTTATGCATTTTTTCTTAATAGGTTCTTGGTCTCAGAATTGTTTTGGTTCATTATTTCAGTGGATTGGGCATTACATCTGATTGACTTGTCTCTTTTCACTGATTGGAAAATACATTCAAAGTAATAATAAGCATACCCTACTACTGGTTGTAGCTAATTTTATTTCTTGCTTCTTAAAAAACCACGAAGACTTTGGACATACTGGTAGCCTGTGTAAGACCAGGATAATAAACATTTTACCTTCCATAACTGAGTATTGGCTTTGGTTCTTCTTTAAAGCCAGCTATGTAGTGATTTAAGCAATTGTAATTAAATTGAATGTATGGTCAAAAGCTTAGGGTGGGTTTCAGAACAGGCATTATTCCACCCTATCTTGCTTACTGAAGTTCATGTTGAATAAAAAAAAAACCTTATAGCATTTTGGAAGATGCACAGGATTGAAATTTGGCAAGTCTGTAGGGAAAGATAATTCCAAAGATGAGAAGTCACCAGTTAAGCCCTCTGGGTGCACTTTTTGGGATCTGCTTTGGTTCATGCAGAGTGCATTTACGCTTCCTCAGTTTTTTTAAGGGTTTTGATGGCACTCAGGACAGAAGATCAGCCTAAGCCACCCAGTACTTTATTGATCACTAGTGTTTTGAGTTGAGCTCCAATGTCAGTGAGCAGTCACTGCTGACACTGGAATACATCATTCATCTCATTTTTGGAAACGAAAGTGTAACCGTATCACAAACAATGTTCATTTGTTCCAGTCAATAGAAGCAAATGCAATTATGAGTTGATACTTTTAACTCCTTGGCTTTTAAATTCTAGTTATCTTGAAGCAATACCTTCTAAGATAGAGATTCATGTAGGGTTACTTGGAGTTGAGTACACAACATCCTGATGTGTTAAGTGGAAATCAAGATGGGGAAGAGAAAGGAGTAAGTATTGCTTTGAGTTGGAGGAAGGAGTGTGTCCATCATTCAAAAAATCTTATTTGTGTAATTGTAGCTTTCATTATGAAGGATGGGGTAATTTCTTCTTCTATTCCCATTCATGATCCAGAAGCCTCACTGAGCCTTCTTAAGAATGCATGTTCTTTAGATTTTATATCCTGCATAGAGCAAGGCTGAGAATCCTTCATTGTAGACTAAAAAAAGATTGTTTAGTTGTTCTCCCACACTGTTCTCTAGCTGATAAAGAAAGGCCATGAAATTCAAAGTGAAGTCATAAAGCATGCCAATAACAAAGCCGTATTTTTTTAAAGGTGTTAATGGGTTTCACAAAGCAGCTTGTGCCCATTTTTGTCGTTCCTTATTGCTTCTAATTACTCATGTACCAAAGATTGCTACATTCTACTTCACATTCATACCTCTATGATGGTTTTGTGTTATCTCTGTACCACAACATTCTTCTTCTTTCCACTGACTTCTATCAAACTTGGGACTCTCTTTATTATTGGCTAGAGAAATGGGACTTTGCATAGATTTAAATATGATTTTAAGTTATCATGAATGGAAAAAAAAGGGTGTGGGGGCTGACCCAGCGGGCTCGATGTTTTTGATGATGGATGTTGTTTGTAGTTTTGTTTTTGTTTTTTAGGATTATAATTTCTCAAATAAAACTTATTAAAAAAAACATTGTTCTTTCCCTTGGAATAAAAGTGTTTCTCCTGTCTCAGGATCACTGACACTATGGGTTGTCAAGTTATTTTCTGTGATGTAATGGGCACTATCCAATTGCAGGCACCTTGGAAAATTGTACAAGATTTGTATGCATTCATTAAAATGGAAGGTTCTTTTCCCCATCCCATACACTTAAATTTAATGATAATCTGATATTGCCATTTGTTGGCAACAATGGTTGACTTTTAGGACAACCTCTTAAGATGAATGAAGGTCCTATCTTCATTTCACTTAAGAACTAATTCTGATCCTAAGGTGTTATTGATAATGATGTTTTTCTCAGCAGAAAGCGCATAATACTTTGAAGCCTTCAGTCATGTAGCTGAGGGGCTCCCTCCATAAACTTCAACAAGACAGTAGCCTTTATATGCTTGATCAATTATTTTAAACTAATGTTCAAGTCTTATATTCTGTTTAGCAGAAATATGCTATTATAGAATAATTCAACAAACAAAGATTTTATATACATGACAGCAAATTCACAACTTGTTTCCTTAGCTCCAGGTAACATTTTCATTAAGTTGTACCCTTGCAAATTACATGTCATCCAGGTATACAAGGGCCATAGCTCTATAAGTTTTATTGTCAGAAACTCTATAGAGCTAAACGCTGATAGATTTTCCTTTGGTGAACTAGATTTCTTTGGCCATTGTTAATGTATTCACCAATTTAGGAGACAATCGCTGAGCTCATCAGAGTCTGCTGTGGTTTCATGTAGCTTAGGCATAACCCCAGAATAGGGAGACTGCTTTTTTCCCCCCTACATTGCCAGTTTGGAAAGGGGTCTTGGCAAATTGCCTATAGGCACATGCATCTCCATAAGACAAGAAAGGGATGGAAAACATCAGAGGGCAAGTATCCTGCTTATCAGCCTGTATACAAAACCAGCCATTAAAGTCTTCTCTTGGAGTAAAAAAAAATTCAGGACTTAAAGTGACCCAAAGGATTCATTTTTATTACAAGAGAACATAATTTATTCTGTATCTCTTTCTTACCTTCTAAGAAAGCAGCAATTTAGGAAAACTGGAAGAGTCCTCCTCTTAGAAGAAAGTTAATTTGAAACCGCCTGTTTAAAAAATGCCATGGCAAGCACCCTTGGAACTTACAAACTATGGATAGCTTGGGTGATCCAAGATTATATCATTGAATGGTTTGGTGATTTTAAGTTTCAAGCAGAAGCAAGGCACTCTGAATATGACAATAGTGACATTGTGAATAGCAGGTTAACATGCCCTCCACAATATTTTCCAATCTAAATCATCTACCAGAAACTGCTAAAGGCCCACAGTGGAAAAAATACAGATCATGGGCAGATCCTTCAAAAATTCTGATAAGACAGAAAAGAAATTCATCAGGATTAAAAAAATACAAAACTGTATTGTTTCTATAATTACTGATTAGGAAACGAACTTCACAATCATGAAAGGCTTGGATTGTAGATACGGGAAATGCAATGAAAACATTTAAAAGCAAACAGAAGAACTGGGTTAAATGGAGCTTAAAATTGAAAAAATGCTAACCAGACATGCTAACCTAAACATTACATGATGTACAGTACCAATCATTTTTTTCTTCAGAAGTCTTTCCATCTGCCTCTATTGGCACACAGGCATGAGAAAATGATCTGCTTTCAGAATAGTTGATATTTTCCACTGATATACACTCTTTGAGACTTAAGTCCAAGTTCAAACAAACAGCAGAATAGGTGTTAAAACTATTTCTGGAATGTACCACTTCCAATTGTAGATAGAAGAATGCATATTACTGCCAATAAATCAAATTTCTGGTACAAGAAAACCCTAGATATCAGGAACAAAGTGCTAATTCTGTGCATGCAGAGACTTTTTTCCATAGAGAAAAATACAGCAGAATGATTCCAATCATAGTTTGAAGCAGGAATTTTCTTGTTTACTACATCTGTTGTTTGTGTCAAGTAGGCCTGTACTACAACTTTCGCACAGGGTTTTTTGTTTATTAGCCTAACCGTTTTAAAAAAGAATAAGATACAATAGTTTCCCATGATTCAAACATTGTATTTTTTTTAAAAAAGCCCTTAAGCATTATAAGAAGCAAAATGCATTTTAAAAATAAATACACATAACTGTATACGTTTAAGTGTATTCTCATTCCAGCCATCCCCAAAAGAGTCATTTAATGAAAATGAAGCATTTCATCTTCCTGCTTGATTAAGATGTTCTGCTTTAGGTAATTGAAAATGCAAAATCTCACAAGTGAGATAAATGCAAAGTGCACATAAGTAGGAGATTTTTTTGATCATGATGTAAACTCAAATGCAAGGTATTTCACAATTCTTTTTAAAATAGTATTGAAATCACATTTACTTGTAAGCAAATTGCAATGGGTATCATCTAGATAAAATTAAGTGCCATGAATTTCCTCAGCAGAGGTTTAAGCACATGCTTAAATCTACACTGAAAGGAATGAGGTTTTAAATCTATTTCAGTCTTGACTGGATTGTATCTAATAATGTTAAGCAGCATACCTTACAAGCAAGCTGAGGTGCATCATTTTCCTGCCTGCTGTTTCTTGTTTTAACTTTTAAAAATGATGACATATGTAAGTGTCAAGCAAATGTTTTGGTGAGAAGGTCTTCCTGTTGCTTTTGGTGTAATGTTCCAATTCCCACAGCAGGTGCTGGTAAGGCTGGTCTGCTTACAAGTTGCAGCTGCAATTAAGTTAGAAGGACAGCATTACAAACCAGTCCTTATTTGCTCAGAATTAAAGTAACAAGGTAAAATACAACATAACTCCTAATTAGTAGGCCCATTATAACTAACTTGACCCATTGTGACAAACTGAAGTCCAATTCATTTCAATGGACTTACACTAAGTTAGACGAATGTTGGATTTTACCCACTGAACAAATCATTCAGGCATCAGTCATGCACACAGGCTGCGTAAACCCCTTTGCAGTCCATTAACTAAATATGCAGCACAACCTTACACTTTTTAAATACATAAGCAGTCTCTCTGTGTTCTTGAACTTGAACTTAGGACTGATACTTTAAACAGTCAAACTGTGTACAAGACTGCAATGTTCTTGAACCTACAGTTCATACTCCTGTGAGAGGCAAAGAACAAGATCCATGAGTCTACTTCATTATCACTGGGGGGTATAACTTCTTGCTTTTTATTCTAGGGCTCTATAATGGCTTTAGTATACACCTAAAGAGGCACAATACTATAAGGACTGCTGCCGCCCACTGCCAAATTTATAAACCTGGCTCCTCAAACCTGTCCCCCAACCAACAGAATGGTCATTCTGAGCAAAGATGGTAAAACTTTATGTCAGGCAATAACTGATTGCCTGTAACTATTGGCAGTAACTGATTGCTACCTAACTGACAATTTCAAGAAGTCCTCTACTTTTACCTTACAAGCCAGTTGTTTCTCAAACCTTGGGGACACAAATGTCCAGGGCCCCATGTTTTGTGGCTCCTCCTGACTCCAGATAAATGCTGTGAAAGAAATAAGATGCCTTGTGTTAGCTTCTTTCATGGGTTCTGGTCAATCTCCATTCAGGCACCTGTTGTTTTCTCCTGCATATCTTTTAATCAACAACATCAAGAACCTTCCTCTCACCCACCTCTATATTCTAGAGAAAAAGTGGTGAAGGTCTTATCTGTACATTCACACATATGGACCCTGCACCTGCATGGAGCCTGTTGTCAGGAAAATTTCTTAGCTGGGGGTGTTTTGGTAGGAATCCCACCCCAGCATTCACTAAACATGGAAGGAGTTTCTACCCATTCCCTCTGTTCACTCAAGACCACTTTTGTGGCCTTGGGACCAAAGGAGAACTTGGACAATCTGGGTTCTAGCCCACACTCAGCCATGGAGCCAACCAGGTGACTTTGGGCCAGTTACAGACTCTTAGCCCAACCCACCTCACAGGGTTGTTGTGGGGATAAGACTAAGAAAGAAGAGAATGGTGCAAGCCACTTTGAGTTCTTTGTAAGAGAAAAAGGTGGGATATCCATCTAATCAATCAGTCACTCAATCTTGACCAAGCTTGACCTTAGTCAAGCCAAATCTAGGTATAAAAATGGAAAAAAATCCAAATCCCATCTCATATGGAAGGAGGAGGAAAGTTTAGAGAGGTTGGAGTGTGGGTTGTGTGAATACACAGATGACCACCCGAAGAACAACAGTTACAGGTGAGGAGTTACGGGTAACCTGACTTTCTTCTTTATCATCTCTGTACATCACTGTATGGGTGATGAGCAAGCTTAGCTATCACTGGACGGTGAGTTGGTGTCATTATTGGAGCACAACAAGACTGCTCTTTCAAAGGGCACAATGTGCTTGGTACAGATGTAGAGTTTGCAATATTTCATGAATATTGACAGAATTGAGCAGGCTGCTGCTTGTAGAAGTCCAGCAGAGGGATCCTGGTCTGCAGTCCATGTCACCATTGCTCACAAACAGTATGCCTTTTGTGGTACTGAAGGCTGTAGACTGGGGGTAGGTCATAAACCACAGAAATGATCCCCATCATACAAACTACTAGTGTTTGAGGTGACAGGGGAACTCCTTTGGGCTTATGACCATAGCAGATAAAGAGTCTCTGGAAGTCACAGAACAATTCAGATCTGAACTTGTAGGGTAATAGAGAAAGATCTATGGTCACTATAGGTTGAGCAGTGTTCTTCTTAGGACAACAGGGAGGCCCTTGATAGGTGTTAAAGAATTGGTGGAGCTATGTCCCTTAGCACTCATAAGAACTACATGTTTAAGGAGTGTGAGGAAAAATACAGTGGTCTATGAGAAAAAAACCTATTTTACAGCATAGGGCTGCCTGTAGGAAAGATTCAAGCCATATGCAGATCAGGTCCAGTTTCAAGGGAAGCTGGATGAAGGTTCAGTTGGAAATGTTCAAGCAAGCAACAATCAGGGTAACCTGGGCCACTAAGTTGTTATCAGGATACAGTCTATAGCCTCTTGTCATGATCAGAGGAAAGGGAGAAAGGTAAAAGCAAATCCCCATCCAATTAAAAGAAAAGCATTGGGAGTGCAAATATTATTGTTCTGAATGGCAAACAGACTGACAGAAGTTCAAAGATCTTCTTCCATGCTGGGGTGAACAATTGTCATTAGTATGCATTACTATCTCCCTCACTCCGTATGTCAATCAAGGTGCTTCTGGTCCCATAAATATAAAGTTTCTGTCAATATACCAGTTCTATATCCAAAATGGCTAATTTGGAGCAGTGGGACCACCAGTCAAGGGCAGATCAGTTAGTTTGGGCATCCAAAGACTTGGCTGCTGAGGACCACCAAGATGGTTAAGTATGGATGAAGCAAAGTTAGTAAGACCATCCTGTCTGGCAATCAGTACAACTGTAACCATTGACTCCATAAGGCCAAAGTGTCATTACATCTGGAGTGTGAAGAGGAGAAATTGTCTCTATAACCTGTGAGAATCTCGGTAAGTACAGATGGGCTTGTCAGTGGGAGACACGGCACTGCTGAAATGGAGTCCAACTGTCTCCTGATGAAGGGCATGGACTGGAAAGGGGGGGGGGAGTAGGTTTTTGCCATCTATGCACAGCCCCAGATTATCTAATAAAGTGTAGATCCATACAGAACAGATCAGACCATCAATGGAGGATGCCTCAAGTAAACAACGATCCACGAGTGGGTAGGCCTAAACTACCTGGAAGTCTGAGCAGGCACTGGCTGCTGTGGTGTATTTTGCAGATACTCCAAGAGTTATGAACTGATCAAAGAGTAAGGAGAGGAAAAAAGGGGAGGCAAAAAAGTATCTTTCTTCCCCTGGAAATGCAAGTTATGCCTGTGTGTTTAATGGAGGCAAGAAAGTACATATTTTAAGAAGTACAAAGGTGAACCAATATATTCCTTGCAATAAAGGAAGGGTATTTTGTTAGGTAACCATTTGGTAACTTCTTCAATACCATGGGAAGCTAAATTTTCTATGATCTAGGATCAATCTGGGCCCCTCAATCCCATTTCAGTATTGTGAAATATATGGAAAAAAATCTGTGGTGGCCTACAGAAGGGATTGGTTTGATCACTTCCCCAAAGTAGCAGACTAGCGCTGCTGGAGATGGAACTATATCTCCCGTGACACTGACAGAAGGGAGAGTGTCAAAGTCGATCATATAACCACTTTCAAATGAACAGACTCAAAGCACCCACAGTTGCCTTATGGCAGGATCCAGGTGGGGTTTGCCCCTGGCAATATCTTCTGTGCCTCACATGTGACAGCAGTTGTTGTTAAGGTCATCAATCCACTGGTCTCAAGGATGGAACAAGGCTTGACAGATTTGGAGCCATTTATGTGGTTTCAACAGCCAGTGTTAGTATAGATCCGTACTGTATGATGTAGAGTGTGCTTTCTGGATGGAGTGAATCCACTTGTCCATTTCAGCACCCAAAATAATCTGGTGTCAACAGTGAAGCATGGCCTGCCTCCTGCACTAGAACTTCACACTGTTACATGAAACAAAATGTTTATTTTTAGCACCACCATTAAAAAATACCCTTCAATGTGAGATTTTGACAGGGCAAAGAAGAAACAAGAATTGAAAGAAACAAAAGCAAACTGGGAAATATTAATACAGGGACTTTTACAGGGTGTCCGAGAGTATGTTGGGCAGCCAGTCTCAGAAACAGTAAAGAAATATGGAGACTGGGGCGGGGGCACTGTGCATTTATAGCTTCGCAGAAGTACAAATCTAGGTGCATGTCTACTGGATTTAGGAGTGTTGTTCTCACTCAAGCCACTAAGCTCTGCATGGAGCAACTGCATGGAGGATCTGCCTTTGGAAAAGAGAATGCTCCCGTCACAGAAGATTCCACTGCCGCCACCCAGCTCCAAGACCTTTACTTACATATATTATTTATTATATTTATTCTCCTCCTCATTTCCTTCAAGGTACTCAAGGTGGCTCACATAATTATCCTCCTCCTCTCAATCCTATCCTCAAAACATCCCTGTGGAGTAGGTTGGGCTGCAGGTCTGTGTCTGTTCCAAATCTCATAGTTAGTTAGATGGCTGAGTAGGGGCTAGAACACAGATCTCCTCTTAGTCCAGCACTCTTAACTACAGTGGCAGGTACAGAGTCCATATGTGTGATGCACAAAGACCACCAAAAAAAAGCATGTATACAACACTATGCCAAAAAAACTACAGCATGTTAGCAAAACAAGTCCAAAACCTAGATCTAGGGAATGTGTAGCCCTCCAGATATTGGACTTCCCAGTCATCATAGTAAGTGGTCAGGAATGATGGGAGTTGCAGTCCAACAACTTCTAGATGGGCAGAGATTCCCCCTGACCCCACCCCTAGAGGACCAGGTTTTAGCCAAATCTTTTTAAAGCATCAAGAGCCCACCAACCTTTGGCATTAGTAAATTTGTACATCTCCTGCTGCAGAGCTTCTAGTGGGAAAGGACACAGTTCTTCTACTCTGATAATTGCAGTATTCTGCTTCTTTTCCTCAAGCATTTCCCGATGTTTTGCCAGTGCATAGAAATGTTTTCCGGAACAGAGAACCACTCTGCTGACACTACAGGGCAGAAAGACTGGAATAATTTCAAGTATGCTGAGCCAGGGGCAATGGCATAAGTACATTCAAAAAGTTTAACTGCTCAGGGAACATAACACCTATTCAGGTATTTAATCTTAAATACATTGGTCCCCCCCTCCACACACATACCACTTCCACTCCACCTGTCTAGCTGTCTGATCAGCTGTATTTGAATTCAGTGTAATGTCATCACTGTACAGTGACTAGAACAAAAAATAAATCCAGATCCAAACTCCTGGTCATTCATGAAGCTCTCTTGCTCAATCAAATCTACCCTGCAGGGTTGTTGTATGATCAAAACATGCTCTGGGCTTGACTTCATACCCTCATTGTTCTGAAAAGAATCAGGATGAATATGCAACAATGAATGATTCTGTTTTTAGACTGAAGGCACAAACAAACAATGGAAACATGTACATCTATGGGCACAATCCACCCCAGAGGCCTAATGCCTGTCTTGTCTGCTTGCATGGTGTTCGACTTCAAACTGCTAAATTCCTAATAAATCAGGATGCACAACCTGTGGGCCACACATGCCTCCCAGCTGAGTCTAGTCTGACCCATAGAGTCATGGAGACTCCTCCTGGAGTTTAAGGTCCTCTTAATAATATCTGGGGCTTCTCCTGCCAAGTGGACATAACAATATAAATATGAGAAAGGGTGAGGTTTCCCTTACCTCCAACTTCTTAGGAGGAATCAGATAAGTGTAAGAAAGGTAAGTATTTCTTTAACTAGCACTAGCAAGGGGAAGCTTTATCTGAGAACTGTGTGTGAAAGTGACTGTGAATAGGTCTGTGAGTTTATATGTATATGCATGTGAGTGTGTACACCCTGGCACAGCAAGAAACACTGGACATGGCCCTCGGAGTTGAAAAGGATTTGCACCCCTGCTCTAAGTCTATGATTCTTGCTCACACTTTTATTTTTCACTCCATGCTACAGTGGTGCCTTGTAGTTTGAATTTCTCTAACTTTGAATGATCCAGAGTTTGAATGTTAAGAGTTGAGACAGAAGCATTGTTTGAACTGCAGAGTGATTTTAAGTTTGAACTGCAAGCAAAGTGAAAAAAATGTAGTAGCAGTGAAAACGTGTGCCTAAGTCGAGAAGAAAAGCCTGAATATCCTGAATTGATTTGTCTTGATTTGAATCAATTTGCCTCATCTTGAACCAATTCATCTTGTCTTGGACATCAGGGCAGCCATGACAGAGTAAGTGTGTTCAAAGTGAGGTGGAGTATTTTGAGGAGGATTAATGGCAATGTGTCCTTTATTGTAATATTTTTTTTAAAAAAATAAATATTCACCTTATTTTTTGCTCATACCTCATATATAACTTCAAATTTAATTCATTTCAGGAGGCTGTATTTGCTGTTTAAATTTATCAAAGTGGGTGTTGTTTAGGGTCTGGGAACAGATTAATTCACTTTCCATTATTTCTAATGGGGAAAATTGATTCAGACTTCAAACAATTCAGAGGTCAAACGGCCTCCTGAAACTAATTAAGTTGGATGTATGAGGCACCACTGCAGTTTAGTCTTTGCTAGGTTCATATGCCATTTAGAAGGCTGAATACTAAGAACAGTTCTAACTTACTTTTTAGGATCCACTGTTGAATCAGCAATAACTGGTTTGAATGTTGTTCCTGGGGCTATTTCTTGTAAGCTTGACACAGCAGCCTAGAAAATGAATGGAAAAAAATAAATATATATAGTAAATATATTTCATAAGGTAAATATTTTAATTTAGTAGCTATTTAGCTTCTAAGCAAAGTGAATCTCAGAACCATTAGATTTATAGTGCAAGCTGAAAACAATGATAGCTGAGATTTTTGATAATTTTTTATTTATATTCAAAGATCCAACAAAGCTGCTGTCATGGGGGAACAATGCTCCCACATGAAGCTTTAGTTGTATTTTTAACTATGAAAAGTAATTTTGCATTTTAGGAAGCAATCTGAGATAGAATGTGGAAGGAGAAAAAGGCTAAGCAGTCCGGACCTCCTTATTCTGGTCCTGTAAGAGCTTGGACAAGAAAAATAAATAAGGAGATGAAACCAAAGCCTGCCTTTCCCAACCTGATATCTTCCAGGACTACAACTTCCAGCATTCCCAGGCAGCACACTGAGAGTTCTGGCCTAACACATTCTAGGAGGTGTACTTCAACACATCTGAAGGACACCAGATTGGTGACTTGTGCCCTCTGCAAGTCTATGTAAAAGTATATCCCACTGAAGTGAGGAGTCTCAAACCTAGGTTGGCATAAAAGGAAGGTTAAATTTAATAGACTAAATGCAAGTTAGCGTTCTCTAAGTCAGTCAGTAAATCTTTCTTTCTTTCTTTCTTTCTTTCTTTCTTTCTTTCTTTCTTTCTTTCTTTGCCTAATGGTCACTGCAACTAATTTAAGTGATAATAAATTATTTTCAGAAATGTAAGTGACGTTGGCTGCAAAACACCTATATTAAAGCACATATTTTAGAATATAAGGAAGGAAAGGAAATGTGTGCAAACCAAATCAAGAAGTTTTTTTACGCACAGGCAACCTGAGCAGAGTTTTGGGGGAAGCAACAATTAGTGGTTTCCGGAAGTTTCGAACCATCTGTCTACGGAGCAAGTGGAAATACTGTGCTGGGGTTGTTGGATGTACAATAAACATATTAATGTGGTCACCATCAACACCCTCCTCTGAGCTATCACATATCTGTGAAAGAAGCAAACAAAATGTGAAGCAAACTGCAACATGAGCAAATACATGTCATTCCCACACTTTCAACATTGGTCATAAAATGTTCAAGAATATGGGAATGTTTAGCATGCAGATGACCTGAAGTCAATATATTAAGCACAATCTGAGCTAAATTCCTCTAGTCAGTAGCTCTAATCCTACATAGTACATGCTCATTCTCCAGGCTCCTAGCAAAAACACTATCCATGTACCAGAGTGAACTTTGTCAAGGAAGCTCAAGGATTCTAAGTTTTTTTTTGTAAAATATTTTATAAAGTTTTCTTTGGAAAAAACAAATGAGAAAGAACTCAGTAACAGCCCAGTTAAAACTGAGTATGCTCAGTGGTCAGCACTGAATATTAGCTCACTGTTGTGGGGATCAAGAGAAAACAAAGGTAAGGAAAATGAAATCAATTATCCTGGAAATGGGCATTACTGTCTTAGTGGAATCCTGAAGAGATGCATGCCACATCACAATATTTTATTGCAGCTTCCACATGTAGGAATATATTGTATATATTTTAAAATGTTATTTTAAATTTTTTGTTGTAAGCCGCCCCGAGGCTTCGGCGAATGGGGTGGCATAAAAATGTTTTAATAAAATAAAATAAATAAATAATAATAATAGTCCCTCTTAAGAATGCAATCCCATGCACATTAGACAGGAAGTCCTACAAAAAGTGCACAGGATCATCTAATGGTCAAAGTAAGACAAACTTGTTTTCAGATTGCCAGACTTCCCTCTGATAGCAGCCAAGGATGATTCCTTCCCACACCAGGTAGTTTGTTTTGAATGATACGGCAAAGGCAGCAGGAGCATGCAAACTTCTCCAGCAACTATCTACTACAGTACGCAGCAGGATAGGCTTTCTGGCATACTCTGCGTGGACCTTCTCTGCGGTGGCGCCCCAATTGTGGAATTTGCTCCCCAGAGAGGTTCGCCTGGCGCCGTCACTTTATTCTTTTTGGCGCTGGGCCAAAACCTTTTTATTTCCCCAATGTTTTAAGACCTGACTGTTTTAATTGGGGTTTTATTATTAGCTAAATTTTAGGATGCTGTGTTTTAATTCTTTTCATTTTGTATTGTTAAACCGTCGCAAGACTTCAGTAATGGGACAGTCTACAAAAGTTTTAAATGAATGAATGAATGAATGAATGAATGAATGAATGAATGAATGAATGAATGAATGAATGAATGGAGAGAGAGAGAGAGAGAGAGAGAGAGAGAGAGAGAGAGAGAGAGAGAGAGAGAGAGAGAGAGAGAGAAAGAGAGAGCGAGCATGGCACGTCAGGTTACCTGCAAGAAACGTTCAATCCGACAAGAAGAATGTTCTGGGCCTGCCCCATCATAGCCATGAGGAAGAAGAATTACTATTCCGCTCTGTAAAAGCCATTTTGCTTCTCCTGGTGGTAGGCAGAGAACCAGGATGAGAAAGAAACACTGCATCATTTTAGATGCCATAATGGCCCATCAGCACAATTTGCACAAGAGTACTGTGACATTTCTGTCACTCACTGCAAACTATTTCATATGTTAGTTTCACCCATAAGGTACCTGAAATTGCCAATTGCTGCTTACACAACACTGACACCCACACCTTCTAAAGATAAAGCAGTGAGTTTAATAATGTTCAATGCAATGTTTCTTTTTTGCTGAAAAGTGCATGCTTCTACTTCAGCTAGTCCTCCAAAAAGTACTAAAAAAGTATCCTTAGTTATATTTTATGTCCTTCTTGCACACATGGCTGGATATGGTTTCCTTTTTCCACAGCATGCTAGCTGAAAATCACTTTTAATGTGGCCAAATTCACACAGGGATGTCTGCTGTATGACAGCTGCGGTGTCAAGGGATGACTTTGCATGAATGAAACTGGTGCAGAGCTGACACCAGAGCTTATCACCACCTGGTGCCAAGTCAGAGGATATTTTTCCATGAAAACCATTCACACATTCAATTGTGAACCACAGAGGGAGAATCCAGCTGTACAAGCCTATGTATGTCTACTCCGAAGTAAGTCCCACTGTGTTCAGTCAGACTTATTGCCTGGGAGTGCCTTCCTCAACTTGGTTTCCTCCAGATGCGTTGAAGAACAATTTCTGTAACTCCCAGCCAGCATGGCCAATGACCATGCTGAATAATTATATAGGATTTAAAGTCCATCGTTCATAAGCGGACTCAAGAAGTTCACAAAGACTTAAGGATTTAACACTAAAATTAAACCAAACTGAAATAAGATAGCAGCATAAAAAGAATATGCTTGATTATAAGGAGGAGTAGGTGTAAGTCAACTCTGAGATTAAAAACAGACAAGGGATTTCCATTAGACACAAACATCTGAATCTCACCTCCAGAGATAAAGGTATCAAATATTATCTGAGCTCCATTAAAGAAATCACCAAACTGAGCCTCCCAAATGGGCAACAAGTTGGGGCTTTCAATGCTCATTCCATACTCAAAACCAAGCACAGCTTCTTCTGAGAGGGGACTGTTGCTCACCTAACAGAGAGGGAACATGAAAACTCAAAAGTAAAAAAGTATTTTTTCAGGAAGTTTCATGCCAAAAAACTACTGATCTTTAAATCAGAATTACTGTAGAGAAACCCTTATATTTTTAAGGAGAATTATTGCAGAAGTAGATTCATGTTGCAATCCTATGCACATTTTACCAGGAAATTAAGTTGAAATGAGCACAGTAGACATCCGGATGGATATATAGATGGCTTGGGCTATATAAAAAACCAACAACCTAAGACACAGTCCCAATCTAGGATATTCTAAAAAAGTGGCAAATTAATGAGAACTGTGGAAGTTAATTTGTTTTTTAAGCTTTGAAGCCTTATGAAATGCCAGTTGCATTGCAGAAGTATGAAAACAGATTAAATCAGCATCACATAAGTTACCAGAATAATCCTAGATATGTCTACTCAGAAAAAAGTCCTGAGGGGTTTATTCTCATGTTAGTACATGTACATGACTATAACCTAATAGAGGCGTAGTACCATCACACATGACTCCTCCAAAATTCAACCTTACCTCAAGAAAGCCTTTTTGATCCAGAGACATGTGATTCAAGGGGATGTAGGTTTCACCCGTCTCTTGGCAAACCAGCATGGTGTGCCGCTGGCTGAAGGTTCCTCTGCCAACATCTTGTCCACTTAGACGGATATTAAAACCTTTGTATAACACAAAGATATGGATAAGGCCATCCATAACAACCCAACAGAACAGATGTTGAAGCTTTTTCAGCCTGAGATTGGATAATTCTGTGTGGGTGGGGGGAAATGGGAGGACCTTCCAGTGGTGGACCAAACCAAAAGCAAAAGGTGTGGTGCTGAAGTTTCAAAAATACCAGCATATTTTTGTCTAACACCTTTAATGTTGGGAACAAAGCATTGGGAGAGGGGTTCCAACCTTTTAGAATGGGGGGGGGGGACTGCACAGAAGTTAGGAACCCACCACACAACTGGTGGCTGGGGGAACACAGAAGGACCATAGCAGGTTTGCATACCTGAGGTTTAGCATCTGTGCAAGAGATCAAGAAACACTAAGGGAAAAATCCTACGCATTTTCAGGCAGCATGCTGGAAGTTGCAGGCCTTTTTCTGTTCCAGCATGTTTGAGATTAAGTCCTTAAGTATCTCTCCTTTCAAAGGCACTCTCTTCAATGAAACACTGACTTTTATTCAGCATTTAAAGTCAAATTAGTTTTCTCTTTCTTGCTGAAACATGTTTATCAATTTTTTCTAGTGTTAGTTCTTCCTAGTAGCTCTGCTAATTATATCGAGACAGTTTTTCTACAAAACAGACATTCTCGTGCTAAATGTGTGGAGCCAAGCTAACCAGTTCCCTCTGGTACAAGTGCCTGGGAGGCAGTAAAAGGAAGCTTTAACCACATTCTCTCCCAATGTTTCTCTGCTGCTACTAGTGATCTTGATCAGGACTTGCAGGGAAACTTCAATTTTCCCCACAAGTGATCCCTGCAGGTAAGATTGTTGTTCCCTTTTGCTTACTCCTGGTTTGAAGGCTTACCTTGACAGAGTAGAGAACCAAATGCTAATGCTTCAGCTGTGGCCCAGTCTAACTTTACTCCTTCTTCCATTTTCAGCATTCTTGACTGTACATCCCAAACAAAATGAAAATGCACATAAATCACTACTCGTTACCTCAGTGAGAGGTAACATACATCAACTCTCAGTTTGGAAGTTCCACCCCATTTCTGATCAGTTTTTGGATAATGAACACTGTCATATAAAGCCAGTATGTTGCAGGGGGTTAGAGGGCTGGACAAGGACTGGAGCAATTTAGGTTAAAATTTCCCACTTAGCCATGAAGCTCAGTCTGTGAACTTGGGGCCAGTCAGTGTCTCACGTTCTCTCTCATCCACCCAAACTGTTGAGGAGATAAAATGTGGAGACCACATACTCCACCCTAAGCTCTTCAGAGGAAGGGTGGCATAAAGATATTTGTCTCACATATCAAGATTTTTTGAATCATGAAATTATTATGATATTAATGCTATTATATTTTATGAGTTTAAATTTTATTTATTTATTTATTTATTTATTAAAACATTTCTATGCCGCCCCTTGCCGAAGCCTCGGGGCGGCTTACAACACAATAAAATACAATAAAATACAAAAATAACAATATAAAATTAAAATTAACAATATAAAATAAATAAAAAATATAAAAGTTTGCCTTTTATCTTACTTTTCCTTCAGGGAGCTTTGAGTAGGTTAGCTGGGGTATGCAGATAGTGTCCTAACCAGGCACTAAGATGACAAGAGATGTGCTTCATTTAAGCCATGTGCTTTCAGACTGGGCCTACACCAGGATAAGCCCTACTGAACAGACTGGGTAGCTACCTAAGGTTGCTAATATTGAGATATCAGGAAAGGGCAGCAAGCTGTTGTTGCTATTAGGTTATTATCACTGCTACTACTGACAGGAAGTGGGAAGAGGTACTTGTGGGACCTTCTGCCTCAGATGCCAAAATAACTGAGCTGGCCTTGGGTGGTATGAACCTGGACTAGTTGAGAAGGGTGGAGAGAGCATCTGCAGCTCCACCATAAGAGGCAAAATATATTAAGCTCTGGTCCACACAAATTGGCACAGGGTACCGTCAATATTTGGGCCTTTTATCACAGTGAGATGGAATTCCAGGAACAAAATAGCTCTCCCATTAATTGAGAGAGTACGGGGCCATCTTGCACGAATATTTCATACAAGAAGCCTGACCTTTTAAAATAACATGAACTGCGGCCCATTAAAAGGTCTCTTTAAAGTACCCAAGAGACAACAGAACCACTTCACACAAAATATATTCCCATATCTATTTAGTTAAAGGAATCACTGGCAAGACCAGGGTTCTTAAATTGGTTGGGCAAACTGGCTTATGGTAATACATCTGGACAATATACAAGGCGATCCTACACATCTCTACCCAGAAATAAGCCTCACTGAGTCAAATAGGACTTACTCCCAGGTACATACACATAGGAGTGCACCCTTCATTGCTTTATACTGTGCCCACTGCCCATGCTGCATGGTGACAGAAATTGTAGGCAGCACATTCAGCATATTGCCTGGTGGGAGCAAGCTGAAATTAGCCTACGCTTGCCAAAGGACACTCAGTACGTGCACAGGTGAGGCATGATTCTGAGCAGCTCTCTGTTCTCATAATATACTGAGTGCTCATCTGAGTGACTCATACCTGGGCATGCGTCTTCAGGATATGACCATGCAGCTGCATCTCTTCTGGCACATTCACAGACTTGGCTCCAATGAACTGTAGAAGCGGCACTGGTATGCCGGTATCCCAAGTGGTGATTCTTGGCAGAGGCTCCACCATGCTACTCCAGTGAGCCTGAAGATTGGTGGAAGGAGGCGTGTACAAAGTCATGTTGGCAAGATGCTCATTCAGCTTGGAATAATAGGCAGTCTTTATGTCAGACACTTCTTCCTCTGTCATGAGCCCTTGTGCTATTTGATACTCTGCGTATTTGTCCGGAATACTCTTACGGGACCTGTCAGGGGAAACAAGCTATTAGAAATACATGAAGCCGCCTCTTGCAATGTCCTTTACAAAATAGTTCAAAAGCTTCAGTTAGTACCAATTGCAGCCACCCAAATTTTAGTGGCCGAATGGGGGTGAGAGGGAGGAAGAGGCGGCAGATCACAGTGGACCAAGCTGGCTTGTAAATCTGAGCATACATTTGCTCCCACGCTTATTTTCATATTCTTCTAGAAACATAAAACAAGGCATCCTGCAGCAGGACTCTTCTGTAAGGGCATTTACTATTTGGAATTCACTGTCACTGAAGTGCCTGCTAGCTGAGGCTACTTTAGTGTATCTTGCTAGTCAAGCAGCTTTTAAAAAGATGTTTGGCTTAATTGTGTCACTTTTGATTCCATGATCTTTGTATTGCATTGTTTTAAGACAGGAGTAAATGGACTGTGGCCCTCTGGATGATTTAGCCTACATTTCCCATCAGCCCTGGCCTGCACAGCCAATGGTGAGAAATGATGAGACTTGTAGGTCAAATCAACTGGAGGGTCGCATGTTGCTCACTTATTTTAAGGATTCTGTTTTATTTCAACACCCATTTGGGACTGGGCTATGATAAAAAGTAACCAATAAATGTTGTAAATATAATAAAAAAAGATTTAGAGCATATTACTGCTAGGCAAGGAAATATACTCGATTTCCTAGTGCTGCACAGAGACCACAAAGAACAGTGAATGATCTGTCAAGCTTCAGTCATTCAAATGGAGGTATCAACTGGTCTCCTGGGGGGTGGGTGCACGGTGTTGTTGTTTTTTTTAAGAAATTTTATTAGGATTTTAAACTAATACTACAAACATCAATTGTCACACACATCAGATTTACTGGGACAACCCCCTACTACATATCTTTTAACATTCTATGATCATACTAAAATCCATTTATAATAACTTGAAAACATCTTTAGATCAGAACCAAGTCCCGTTTCTCCAGCCAATTTAAAAAAAAAAAGGTAATTCCAAATTTGGTAGAAGTCACTATCTTCCGCTTCTTCATCAGTGAAATCAGTCTCATCATTTCTTGCAAAATCCTGTTTCTCTTGACCAATGTCAAAGCGAAGCATTTCCAAGTTAAATAAGATTGCAATATCTTCTTTCTTCTTCAGTGATAAGTTTGATCTAAACATTTCTGGACAATTCAAGATCCTTTCAATTTTCTAATGATAAATAACTTCCTCACTACCACAATTACAAGTAACATCAAAAATATCCATTTAACATCTCTAAAGGTATCTTAACTACTCTACTTGGTGGTAACTAATACTTATATCTTTTACACCAATTTTCTTTAAGCTAAATTACTAATGTTTCATCTAACTTAAACACCATTTAATCAAATATGGTTAACTCCTTATAAAAACCCAGCTGTTTACAGTCTTCAACATATATCACCAACAACAATAGCTTAACCTTCCCATATCACATATAGACTTGCCAACCCATTTAAATCATTGCTTCACAGTGTCAATTGTTAATTTTAGTTATCAGTTGGGATTTAGATGCTAACTTTATTGATATATTTTGAAGAATATGTATTTGTATCTCAATTGTATTAATGTTCTGTTTAAAAAATTAAAAAGGGGAAAATAATTAAAAGGGGATTCATTTTCTTAAAAAGCAGCTATGCTTGTTAGCAAAAAAAATAAAGGTGCAAAGGCAATATAAAAATACAGGGGGAAAGCTAACTCCAGGGAGAAGAAAGGCAGAATGAGCTGAGAAAGGAAAGTGATTCCTTCCCTCCCTCCCTCTGGTCTCAGTCAGTCATGCGGGAGCTTTTCCTTGGCCTGAGGCGAGAAGGACCCAGCTTGGCCTAAACTTTTCTCCCAACCAGCTCCTTGTCTCTCTGAACCCTCCTCATCACCTCTACTTTCTTGGAGCACTTCTGAGTAACTCTAGTTCATGTTCCGATTTTTATCTTGCCAATGATTCTGTGTTTTGACTTTGACTTATCCTTCTTGCTCATGGCAGTCTGATATCATTAGCTTGCTTTTCTGGTATTTCTTTCATTGCTGTCCATTTCTCTCTCTAGTCCCACCACCACTGCATCATGCCACTGACCTGTGCTAACTCCCTTGTCTGACAACCCAATTCCTGGCAAGTGAGCAAGCATCCAGCTCTTAAATTGGCTAGCAGATCGCTGAGGAATGTTGTTCACATGAGATATAGCTGTCAGAACCTGCCTTCAGTCTGATATTAGCAGTTCCTCACTGAAAAATGCATTTCTTAATTTGTCAATCATAAAAAAATCAATAATAAAATACTATGTTTTCTCACAGTTGAGAGTTGAGTCTAGATCCAAGTAAAGAACCTTTGGTCCTTGCTGAATTTTGCACTTCTACACTGAAAGTTGAGGTGTCCCTCCTTTGAAGAAGTCAACACAATGGACGGGTTCAATACAATAACCCATAACTAAGGGTTGAATGTGGGTTGCCACTGAACTGCCAATTGTTTTTGAAACATGGGTTATCATTTTGTCTGAACACAGCCTTGATAATGAACCATCATTTGTTCTCAATCTAACAACAAACCATGATGGATTTGCTTCTTGGCTAACAAACGATGGCTTGTTAGCACAGCTGGGTTTAGACAAAATGCTAATCCAAGTTTTAATAACCACTCATCGTTCAACAACCATCCAAACTCAATTCATACTAAATCCAGTTAATTTGTTTCTAATATGCAAGCACTCTGAACTGCAACTGATAAAACAGTTTAAGTCTTAACTATACTTAGGGACAGCTGGTAATGCTTGCAACATCATTAGACCAGGAACTTACAACTGATGCTTCAAAGATCTCTGGAATTCTTTGGAAACTTATCAGGGCTTCCTCAATAAGATGAACAGTGAAAAAAGATGAGCTTTCCTGGAGCTATATTTGTCCCCACCTCTCTTATCCTGCAATGTGCAATCAGAGGAAGAAGCTCAGTGTTCCAAGGAGAATTTTCAGTTCTTCTCAGATGACGCAAGGCTAGTGCCCTGCATTAAATTGAATTGTGTGCCTATAGCATGTCCAAAGTTCTCTGCAATCTAGAGAGGTTCTGTAGCAGATAAATTCATTTGATTTCCATGATGACAGAAAATTTGAAAATTACTCCCAATATAATAGTAGGAGTGCCATGTAAAAGTTCTCATCAAAGTATTTTGAACAGGTATTATTAACTGGAAGCACTGACCCATACCTGATGATTTTATACATGGTGGGGTTAGTGAAGGATGGCTCATCTAGTTCATTGTGTCCCCACTGCCGGTAGCAGAGCAAATCCACAATCACATCTTTACGAAACTGGCGCTGGTATTCAACAGCTAATCGGGCAGCTCGGATTACTTCTTCAGGGTCATCCCCATTCACATGGATAATTGCACAGCCTACTATCTTGCCTAAAAATGAGAAAAAGAATCTGAAAGCGCCATGCAATTTGTAACCAATGAAGCAACACACAGCTCAGCAGCAGCATATGGTAGGCACTGAGATGAAGGACTAAGTGGAACTGCAAAATCAGGACTGGTTGATAAGCACTGGGATGACTACAAGATATGGCAAGAGGGCTGCAGGGCCAGCCCTACCATCAGGCAGACTGAGGTGGCCGACCCAGGCAGCAGATGCTGGGAAGCAGGGTGTAGCAGCAAGACAGGACTGAGCTGTGTGAGCAATGTAGACTTTACTGCATTGCCTAAGCTAGCCTGTTGCCTTCAGGTGTGGTGGAAGATATTGTTCTGTTGCCAGTGTTGAAACCAAATTCAAGCAGCAGTCTGATTGACTTGTGTGCAAAGAATGAGTAGGGTATCAGGCAGCCAAATGCTAGCCCTGGATTATAATTACTTGCTTTACAGTACAGTCCTACACATATTTAGACTAAAAAAGGCCTCCAGCATCCAGCATTCCCCAGCCACTCATGCTGCAGGAGTTTTTTTTCCTGTCTAAACATGCATTAAATTTGCACCCTTCAACATGTAAGTCCTTTTAGATTTAGGAATTACCTTTCCACATTCAAGTTATGAGGGTTCTCCATAAAACCCAGCATTCCAGGTTACACACCTGGCCTCCCCGCACTTCTCACTTTTGTCAGAAAACTCGGATGTGTTCTCTGACAAAACAAGTAGGGGTGCCATTCCTGCAACTACTATTTTCAGAACCATGATCAAATATGCACAATCTAACCCCCCTTAGCATGTGCCATTTTTCTGCAGATCCTGTGATACATACCAATATCACTGCAGTACAAAGAGGACCTCCCTCGCTCTGCTGGAGTGGTGTAGCCCAGCTGGTTGTTAACAATGAGATGGATACTTCCACCTACTCTAAAATGTGGCAGATTGGAAAGTGTAAACGTTTCAGGAACAATGCCTTGACCAGAGAAAGAAGCATCACCGTGAACCTATATCACAAGAGGAAATGCAGGAGAAATGTCAGAAATTGCTGACAGTTCTTGGAAGAGAACTTTTGCTCATGAGGGAAAATGAAACTAAAACTAACACATAACATTTCATGCTTAGTTATGAAGCATAGTACAGAACGTCTGTCACTTCCTTTCACTAGGTGTCAGAACACTTTGAAATTGTCGCATTTATATCCCTCCTTTTTTCTCTCTGGCAAGGAACCTAAAGGGGCTTGCATGGTTCTCTCAGCAGAATGATGTTGTTCATGCAATTCAGGGATGCAGAATCTGTTTCATTCAATAGGTCAAATTCAGTTTCAGAGAAGTTCTGTGTTGCCTTCGGAGACCAAAGGCAAAAAGGGTGGGGGCAAAATATCACCTTGCTTGAACTTAAAGCTCTTACAGGCAGTAATTAAGCTTTAGGAGAGACAGTCAAACCTTTCTGAAAGAAGGGAAACACTGTGCAAAAGCTGGGCAACCATGCAATGACTGATGGTCAGAAGAAAGGGTGACCTGCCAAGGAGCCTTGTGGGGCTGGATTGGTACTACAGGATGCCAGATATGGGTCACAAGCTTGCAGTTCTCCACTCATGATGCACTTATTTGTATATTCTGTTTCTCCTCTGAGACTGACAAAGCCAAGACCATTTAGCTTAACATATGCCTGGAGGATATTCCCTGGATCCATAAAAATTGGACTATGGCATCAGCTCACATCTAGTTACCTATGATCATAATTGTCTATTTCCCCAGCATATTGGATTGATTTTCAAAATACCTGGAGGCAGATGACTTTATCTCCAGGCTGTGCGGAACTGTCCAGAGAGTAATCTCCATCAAGCAGAGACTGCTGTCTCCCCCTTGTTTTGCCAACTGCCACAGGGTTAATGGCCTCTAGATGAGACGGGTTTGGTAGCAGAATGACGTGAATGGGGCGATGAGACCCAAAGTCCAGATCTACTGAGGCTGTCAGGTGGGAGAGCACATCTCCAATCGCTGGGGAATTATCTGGAAATTCACTCAAGCCTCTCATTTTACGGAACATCAGCTTCACAAAAAGAAATGAAATTTAAATTTAACTTTGAATACATTTGCAGAATATGCTGGATGAAGATGAATAGAAGTTGTATATTGCAAGTGCTCCCAAACATCTGGACCAGTTGCTGATATTATTTCCTTGTTGCATAAAGGTTGGATTAAAAAAAACTAACCTGTGTTCTATCCCAGCCTACCTTTCAATGCTTGATTTGCATACTAAATTTCCTCTGTGAAGTCACAAAACTTGCCTGCATTTCTTCTAAAAACAAATCAGTCACTATGGCTGCCCATGTGGAGTATACTGAAAATACTTCTGCCTGGCTCTGTTAGGGGCTGTAAGATGTGAAAGTGGCACTTAACACATGAACTGGACTGCTGTGTAAAGATTCATTTAACATATGCATCTCTTGACTCCAGGGAGTATACACAAGTTATTCTATTGATCTCCATAAGAACTCTAAGAGTGCGACTGGTCAAAGGTGATCTAGTGAATGTCACAGTTCAACTTTAAACCCAGGCCCACTCCACCCAACTCCACTGTCCTATCCATACTAGCTCTACATGCTCCAACTGCGGTTGTCTGAGGTATGACCTGACAGAGAATCTCTCAGCACTGGGTCAAACCACATACTAAGTGGCTTTCAGTGGTTTTTTACTGCACCACAGCGATACCACCCAAGTTCATACAGAAGGTCCAAGGTTTGATCCATGCATCTCCAGTTAAGCAGCAGATGATGGAAAAGATGTCTGTTTGAGATCTTAGATGCTTACTGCCAATCACAATAGACAATACTGGGGCAGATGAGCCAGTGTGGCACACTTGTTAGAATACTGGATTGGGATTCAGGAGATCTCGGTTATAGTCTCCACCTGGCCATGAAGTTCACTGGGGAACTTTAGGCCAGCCACTGACACTCAGTTTAACCTACCTCCCAGAGTGCTTATGAGGAGAAAATGGAAAGGAAGATTATGTAAGCTGCCTTGAGTACCCAGCAGGAACCCAAAAAGGTGGGATATAAGTAATAACAGATTAATATGTGCTGAAATGCATATTGGATGACATCTGGCATACTGAAAGATGTCTAGCAGGGCAAGCCCCAGTCCATTGGCTTCTATGCAGCTTTTGCCCCTGACTTTATTAAGATCTGTATTTCAAATTAAAAATAGACACATCTAGAAGAAAAAAAAAACTTACCTCGGGTGGAAACTGAAGAAGGCCTGTGAGGAGATTGAGTCTGCCTCGATGAGGCATTCCAATGATAATATCTGTCACCCCGCCATAAGAGCACATCTTTAACAATTCATGAAAGAATCCCATCATACTCTCTGCTCCTTCACCACCGTATCTTTTCACTGTGGCAAACTTTGTAGCCAAAAAATGATCAAATTCCTGTAAAATATGGTGATTGCATATACTTTTAGAAGAATGTGTCTTTGACAGTAAGTCAGGCACTATGTAAATGTAACATTCCAATTTCATCATTAAGACTGAGAGACTACTATGTGCTTTTGTTCCTCTCTACTGCGTGAATCTCCTGCTTTGCTTCGTAGTTTTCTTTAATCATAGTATAGCATTACATCTGCATCAGTGCTAACCATGGTTAAAACAAACCAGGGTTGGATTCCGAACATGGTTGCTAGTTCAATTCAAAGCATGATTTCAAACTGTATGAGCAATATGTTTAGTGCCAATACAAACGGATAATGAAAACCATAGAAGGAAGAAGTGACTATAGGCCAGAGTGGTATAGAGAAAGTATGCAAGTCTGACCACAGCAATCACAGAAGATGAAGAACAAGTTTGCCTTCACCAGAGTATAGCTATGCTTTGAGAAAATGAACGAAAATAGCTTTACTGCTGCCTCCTCAAAACACTTAAATAATGGTCTATCATGTTAATCAGTTCACTTATATTAGTCTGCATAAAAACAGTTTGTTTTGGAGCATCACAAGACACCACATTGTGTTTAAAACAGGTGATCTTTGAGATCTCAACCATTGTATAACAAATCATCACTATGACAATATAAGCATTTTGACAGCGCAAACTCATGTCTCTTCCAGTGCAGGCAATTGGGAGATATTTGAATGCCATTTTTGCCCTGAGAGCCACATCCCCTGAAAGAAAAACCATCCAAATCGTAAGTTCCCCACTGAAATTTGGCAGCAAACCATTCTGTAGCACCACAAGGGTTAAATTTAACTTGCTTGGAAGATAAATTCTTCCTTGTAAATTGTAGCACTATCGGTGCCATATTTTTTCAGGGTCTACCTACATCTTATACAAGTAGCATGTATGGCCTTAGATGTATACAATACATCTTTATTTTAGTTTGGCAAAAGGTTACACATTTATAAAAGTCAGTAATACTAGAAAACCTACCATAAATCCTCACTAGAAAGTTATTTCTAGGAGTTTGGTATGAATGGGCAGTTGCCACTGGCCCCAAGCAGAGCCATTTATTTATTGGGGTTTGCATCCTATTCACTCATTCAGCAATACAGACAAAATCTTTCTACAGTAGGGTAGCATGTATGGCCTTGTGTTTTTTGAAATAAAAAACAACAATGACAACAAAAGCTTTTACAGCTTATCACTTGAGCTCTTGTGATAAGAGCGGACTCAAAATGTACTATTTACTTTGCTATATAAACATCAGCCTTTTCTATTTTTTCTAGCCATTTGAGTAACTCAAGAAATGGCCATTTTCCCTTGTCATTAGGATCCAGAACTAAGGCAACTGTTAACATGAAAGCACTTTTGCTTCCTTTGGGAATTGGATCCACAATAAATTGCAGAACAAAGGGGATGGCAGACACCAGCTCAAACACATTTCTGTGTAGCACAGAAAACCCTCTTTCCCACAGAAGTATGTTTGTTACTAACAACTGGTCTAAAAACATTTATCTCCATTTTCCGATGCTTGAGATAATTTACTTATTCACTTTTAGTCGAAGAATTGTAAATATCAATTACATTAAGTATTTCAATCACACAGATGTGATTAAATGTCTTCATATTGATAAATTAATAACCCTTTAATCAAATTTTTAGTTTAATAACTACACACACTTATACAATGCACCTGAGATTCTAGCATGAGCTTGGACAAGTACTTTTTCTCTTCTGTAGTGAATGCTTCTTGTTTCAGCTCCTCAAAGCGCTTTGCAATCCATTCCCTTTCTTGTAAACTTGACAGCTGACTAGTCTCTATAGACATATGTTCACAATATATATGGTCCAGGTAAGACAATACATCCTCAAGGGATGCTTCCTCCTTTCCCATCTTCAAAAGTCCTGTAAATAAGAACAACAACGAGGATTACATCTACCTGGCAACAGCACTGAACAGCAAACACTAAGTGTAGTATCCAACATTTTCCTGGTACTAGCAACAGTGAGGTTCTGTTAGCACAAACTAATACTTGTGAAATAGAACTAATGCAAATTGCTGCTTTTTCCTGTTGTCTAGTTACATTGCACAAGCATCACACATGCTACTGTGGTGCTATTAGTGTTAGTACTAGGCAACATTTGAAACTTCCCTAAGGTACTGCCCTACCAACCAGACCATCGATAAAGTTTTCCTGCTCTTGCTTTCAGAGAATGAACCAGCAAATGTTTTATTGCAGTCGCTACTACAGTATGATAGATCTGCAATTCTCAAATATTATATTAAGTGATAAAATATTTCCTTGGGTGCCAGCTACCTGCACAGGAACCACTGAGTTGAGGAACAATTCATACTTCATTAATTTAGTTGATCAGGTCACACACCAAAGGTGCAATCCTAAGCATAGAAGGTTGACATTAAAAAGTGCCACAATTCCCAGCATGCTCTAGGCAGACATGCAGGGAATTGTTGCACTGTTTTCTGTCTAACCAAGGACAGGAGTGTGCCCTAAATTAACTATGCCTTTATACAGGAACCCTGTGAATGAGGCAGACTGTATAGTTTTTTTGCTATGCCAGCACTGCCTGGAGTCAGTAATACTACTGTGATGAGCAATCATGCCTTTACCTAACCCATAAGGTTCCTCTCTACCAATATTACTGGTGCATGGGACCAAGCAGACGTGACTTCCACTCAGCCACCACTATGTATGAACTGGGCTTAGATTCTCATGCTGCCCCTCTCTCTACTATTCAGTAATAACAGCTTAGTGAATCATCTGTGAAGCTGCTGTAAGGAACACCAGTATTTAGTATTTAAGTATCATTTTAGATCCAATAACCTTGCACAAAATTAAAAGATACAGATCTTTGCTGAGAGCATAAAACAAGGGTCCTCAAACTTTTTCAACAGGGGGCCAGTTGAAAGGTGCCAGTACTGGGCACAGGCCAGAAAGGCAGTGCTAGTGGCGCACGTGGGCCGGTGAGGGGGCGGAGCAGGGTGAGGCAAGGCAGGGGCACGAGGCTGTGGCTTGCTCATTTGGAGATTGTTTTCTCCAGGTGAGTCCAAAACGATCTTCACAGGAGCAAGCTGCTGCCTCCCCGCGTGCGGGGTAATGTAGGCGGCGGCAGGTGTGGGCGCGCAGTGAGTCCAAAACCTCCAAATCTGGCCCGCGGGCCGGAGGACACATGGCATAAAAGAAATATTTATACAAGACTTGCCCAATCTACAACAGCTTAACTCAAAGGTAGAGTCAATGGGATGGGATTAGTCTTTCAGTCTTCATTTCAGTGCTTCACAGAGCAATCCTATGTATGTCTACACAGAAATAAAATCCAGTGCATTTAATGGGACTTACTCCCAAGTAGGTGTGACACACCAACCTGGGAATACCCCACTGTACACAGCAGTACTTACTTCTCAGTAAGCATGTATAAGATCAAACTTCATGTTAGTAAGACTATGTACTTTTTATTGCAGTATTCGAGTATGTATTCAGCCCGAACAATATTTGATTAGAAAGAAGCTTTCTTTCTTTCGTTCTTTCTTTCTTCCGTCCTTCCTTCCATCCATCCTTCCTTCCTATCTGGGACCAAAAAGCATATAGCATAGGTGCCCATCAGACCCCTTCTATAGGGCATTCTGAAGTCAAGGCACCTCCACAAACAAGCTGTACTTTTGCGTAATACACCTTTCCTAACAATGGAACTTGGAGAAGGGTTTCATTTTATGCTTTTGTGGTTGCTGTTATTGTTATACTTATGTAAACTACACTAGCATTTTTTGGTAAAAGGGAGAATATAAATCTCCCAAATAAATAAAAGTGTGTTCAGAAAAGTTGTACTGTGGAAACTATTGGAAAACATATGAATATTTAATATATTTATTTAAATACCAGTCCAGGAAAATCCAATCCCCTGCCAAATTATGTATGTGCAGTTATTCCACATTATCCTAACAATTGTATGAGAGATTAGGCTGAATGACAGTAACTTCTCCAAGAAAACACACACACACACACACACACACACGACCTCTTCTACACCCCTATATTGATTTCTTCCCCATTAACTCATATTGGAATAAGGTGGCCAGCTTGTGGCACTCCAGATGTTTCAGCTTGCAACTTCTGTTGTTTCTAGACAGCAAAGCAAACAGAAAGGAATGATAGGAGTTGTAGGCCAAAACATCTGGAAGACTACAAATTGCCCATCCTAATTAATAGCACAAACTCCATCTATGTCTACACAGTAGTAAGACCCATTCCAACTTATTCCTAGATGAGTTGATATGGAATTGCAGCCTAAACTCAAGAATGTGAAATGCTTTGAACGTTACGAAACTTCTACAGAAACATTAATATTACAGAAACTGATAAATTATCTCTTTCTCTCCCTGTCCTTTCTTGAATATCTTGCCCAGAAAGAACAGGCTATGATGTATGAGACTCCTTTATGAACTAGACCACTAATGCTGCAATTCTATACCAATTTAGTTAGTAAGTCCCCCTGAACTTAGTGGGCTTCCTCATGGGTAGACATGGATGGGCATAAACTAAATTGTCAATAATCTCCAAAAGATGCAACACACTTAGAGAAGAAACTTTTGACTGGCCCTACCTACAGTATTAAAAGGTCCTTGCAGTGCTTCTGTTAGAACTTGAATTTCAGGTACCATATCCATCACAGCTTGGCCAGTAAACAGAGGGTTGATTTTTGCAGCTTTGTGTCCATGTTCATAGTATGCAGCGACTAAGCGAGCCAGTCCATGGTCAACTAAAAACAAGGGAACTGAGATCATCTTAGTATGAAAGCACTACATTAGTACAGTGAGCATTTGCTATAAAGGACCCCAACCCCTCCCACTATACTGTAGTGAAATCACGAGAAACACATCGGCCCAAGAGATTTAATTTTGAAAACTTCAGGTGAGGCATCCCTGCCTCTGCCACACCCCCATCCCCATACAGAGTTCTCCCCACACATCTCCATCCATGGAAATGCCATTTGACAAGACTCTCTCATTCCCTTCAATAAAAGAGTTCTGTATATTCAAGGAGTCGTGTGTAGGAGCTTCTCAGGAAAATGGGCAAGGAAGCTCTATCAGATTCGGAATGCTGTGAAGATATGTGCAAGAAACCATGGGATGTACGTGCCTCACAACATAGCTATTTTTAAGGCAATCAGAACAGATTTTATTACTGAAACTTTTTGTGTAGTTCCATAGCTAGCAAACTACCATCTGTTCACTTCCTTGGTATAAGGAACCTTCATATGTCAGTCACACTCCCACTGATTCATAACCATGTTTAGCTAGGCAGCCACATTTGGAAGTCTGTGGGAGGAGCAGTTTCCAAAGGCAGCTCCAGAGAGAGTGCATCACATTAGTCAACCCTGGAGGTCACCAATGCATGTACAACCGTTGCCATGCTATCCTTCTTTAGGAGTGGTTGCAGCTGGTGAGTGTCCCAACAGGGACTGCTATGCTATACAGCACAGGCATTCTCAAAATTGTGGGGCAAGACACAAGCACAGGGAGGAATTTGAAGCATGGGCAGGTAAAGCATTTCTCCCTCACATGCCAGGATTGGATGGTTTGGAGGACCCCTTACTTGATTCTTAGTGTGGGTGCTTCAACTCCCACAACAGTGGTGGGCAACTTATGGGCCCTGGAGACTTTCACATACAGCTTCCATAGCCCCTCATCACGGGCTAGGCTGAATTTAGAGTTGGAGACAAGACATGTGGAAAGCCACAAGTTGCCCACCCTGCGCCACACATTGATATAATTTATTTATTTTATTTACTTATTTAAAACGTTTATATGCCGTCACCACATGCCTGGGCATCTCGGGACGGCTCACAAATGTACAATTAAAAACAATAAAACAATACAAATTCTTCTGCAAGACTTTAGGAGCAATATGGGGATACCTTATTCTAGTTAAAAACATAAGAAGAGCCATGCTGGATCAGACCAAAAGTCCAACTAGTCCAGAATGCTGTGGCAACCAGCTACCTGTAGGATCCCACAAACAGCATGTGAGGGAAACAGCACCCTCCTGCCCACATTCTCCAGTATATGGGTGTACTGCCTCTGATACTGGAGGTACTGTATAGCCCTTAGGTCTGATAGCCTTCTCCTCCATTAATTTATCCAATCCCCTTTTAAATTGATGTTCATCCCTACATCTAGTGGAAGTGGATTCCATACTTCAACTATGCACTGCATGAAGAACTTCCTCTGTTCTGTTCTACTTGGATTCTTTATTTCTCTAAACATTAAAGCAAGTAACTTACAAAGCATGTTTGATATGCAAGAGAAAAGCATATTAGCAACTTGCTTATAAGAATGTAAACAAATACAAAGTGAACGGAAGCAGTAATAATGCCAAACAAATCCCCCACCATCAATTGCAGCACAATATCCACATGTTTAAATTCCTATTCTTCTTGGATTGGATTAGCAGTTTAATCTACAGATTAAACTATATGAATGTCCATGCACAGAATCTGCATGTTCACCTGTGGAACTAGTAGATCAGCACAAGTTAAAGAATGCTTAAAAACAGGTATAACTATTAATTCAAGCATGCTGCAATCAGAATCAGTCCTGAGGCTTAACATATGGCAGCAGGGGGAATGAAAGAGACTTGTTATAACACATTGTGAATGCTATGTTACATCACAGCAGAAACTTTGGGACAATTCCAAAGCCAGTTATATCGAAGACATACAATCCTGCGCATGCTTACTTGGAAGTTAGGAAGACCTATTAAAATCCATCGAATTTGTAAAGCAGGTCTAAGATCAGAGCGCTAAGGTAAGAGCGCTAGAGCACTTTTAGGAAAGAAGCGAAGGAGTGATCTTACAGACACAGGATTAGTAGATTTTAAATAGGAGATAGGCCTTCAACTGCCTGTGTGCTATAGCTGGTCTGAACACACATTAGGTGCTTTCCGAAGAATGAACAGGAAAAGCATTATAAGTGTGTTCCAAACACTTGCACATCAAGCGCAAACCTAACCCTAAACCTCTCTGTTCAGGGTCTAAGTCCCACAATGCTCAAAGGATCTGAATTAAACGTGCATAAAATTGCAGCCCCAAAATGCCTCTCTTCATCTACGTCCAGTAATCTTGTATATTTTATGTTTTATAATAGCGCCACTAGTAAGCCCCAATATTATCCCTCTTTCCGCTTGCATCTAGTGCAACCTTCCCCCATCTGGAGCTCTCCACAAGTGTTGGACTACAACTCCCACAATCCCCCAGTAAATGCAAAGCGTTCAATTCCTCTTTCGCTTCAATTCCGGAGATGGAAGGAGCAACAAGTAGCAAGCATCCCCTTACAGTACCGACAGCAGAAGCGCCTGGACGTCCACCGACCTGCTTGCCGGGAAGGATCCTTTCGCTCTACGCCATCACCGGTCCCGCTCTCCGCTTTCCGGCTTGGCTTGTAACCGTACACGCCCTTCTCGGTGCGATAGAAGCGCCGTAGGGGCAGACCCACTGGCGGCCTCAGCAGCGCGATTCGGGCTCCCAGCGCCAGAACGGCAGCAGATGCCCCAGCCGCTGCCATTGTAGCCGTCCCGGTTGGTTTACCCGTGCCCAAAAGGGGGCATCGGCCTCAGACAACTCCCCCTGCCCCGATTGGCTGGGCTGGGAGAGGAGGAGCAAATAGATCGGCCTTTAAGGGAAAGGATTTTTAAAATATCGATTGTGAGAGGTGGACATGTTTGATTGTGTAGTCGGTCCAGACCAAGCTGTTTCCTCAGACGCCACCAATCCTGATAGCGTGCAATCCACCTTGCCAAATTTGTATACAGCACCAGAATGCCAAAAGGAAAAAATATATATTTCTGCAGAAAAGCATTTCTACTATGCTCTTCAGTCTGATACACTCCAGAGGTAGTTCTAGAGATAGAAAAGCATACAGTTGAAAGTAAGCTGCAAACACCCTCTCTAAAACAGATAACCACATAAATTTTGTGGCTTTATTGTGAGCTTTTCCTGTGTTTTTGTTCTATTGTATTGTTGTAGTTTATATGTTTACTATTATTGCTCGTGTTTATTATATCTTGTAACCTGCCCAGAGAGCCATACTTGGTAATGGGCAGGATAGAAATTTAATAATTTAGTTGACTGTCCTGAATAACTGCCTGAGCTTGATAATGGACTGGATGAGGGCCAATAAATTGAAACAATCTAGATAAGATGGAGCTGTTGTTGGTGGATGGTCCATCTGCCCAGAGGGCAGGCCTTCAACCTCTCCTGGATGGGGTTGCATGCCCTCAAAGGGCAGGGTTTGCAGCTTGAGGGTGCTCCCAGACTCAAAACTATCACTTCAGTCTCAGGTAGACTCAGTGGCCAGGAGGGCCTTCTTTCAGCTGCGTTTAATTTACCAACTGCAGCCCTATCTGGGCAGAAAGAGCCAAGCCTCAGTGACACATACTCTAAACTTTCCAGCTTTACTATTGTAATGCATTCTTTGTGGGGCTGCCCATGTGCACCCATATCACCCCAATATTATATCGGTTACATTGGCTACCAGTTGAGCTCCGGGACCAATTTAAGGTGCATGTGCTAACATATAAAGCCCTAAATGGCTTGAAATCAGGGTACCTGAAGGACCATCACCTCTCATATATAACTACCTGGTCCTTAAGATCTGGTAAGGAGGCCCTTCTGAGAGAGCCTTCCCTTAAGGAGGTAAAGAGGATGGCAGATAGAAGTGGGGCCTTCTCAGTGGGTGCACCCCATTTATGGAATGGCCTTCCAAAAGTAGTTCACCTGGCACCATTTTTATAATATTTTGAGTGCCAGGCAAACAGTCCTTTTCTCCAGACATTTTAACAAATTGATTTTATATTTGGATGTTATTCATACTGTTTTTAGATTTAATATATTTTAACTTATTGATATCTGACCTTGGTTGCATATTTCTTTTACTGTATGTTGTTTTATTATTTTATGTACTTGTGTTATTTTATGTACTACTATAATGCACTTAGAGAGTCTTCAGACTAGTATAGTGGAATATGTTGAATGAATAATAGTATAAATAAATTTACTAGCAATAGATTAACAGCTGATAAATGAATAAATCCTAACATCTAGAATTAAGCTTGAAAGATTGTTGAGGGAGTTGGATCTTTGGGGTCTGCCAAAAAGCAAGTTAAGAGGAAGCTAAACAGGCCTCCCAAAGGAGGGCTTTCCAAAGTTTTGGAGACACAACAGATTTGTTTTACAATAGTGGTCTGCCACCTTCTGGGACATGGGGGCTGCATTACAGTGCCCAATGCCTAAAGAGAAGAGGGCCTCATCTTAAATCCAAATATAACAAAATTATTAACCTACCAATTTAGATCAAAGTAAACATACAGAAGTGAATGAAGAAATGGTATCTTGAATGCAATCCATTTTGGAGCAATATTTTACTGTGGAATCCTTTTATCTAGTTACACATGCTTAGCCAGTGTAGTTTTTGTGGCTGTTTTCTGTTAACCAAGTCATTAATGTCCAAGTCAAGGTTTGTGACAGACACCCTTAAAATATCATGAAGTCTTGCGCTGCATTTGGATTTCACATTTTTCATCTTGGAAAATGTTTGTTCACAGATGCATGTGGTGCCAAAGATTATGAACATGCCAAATTTCTTTAAGTTGATAAATAGATCAGGTAGACCACAGCAGAAATCTAATAGACTATTTTCTTTTTAAATGTCTCTGAGATGATCACCGGTTTGCAAATCAATTAGTTCCATCTGAAAAGTTACTTGCATCTTCTGGTGCTACTTCAAATGGTTCCGAAACATTTCCTTCCATGCTTATAGCAATCATGAATCTGCTCTGAAATTTTACCTGCAATAGGTTCAATGCTTTGATGTGCCTTTCAACATTGAATTTAAATTCTCATCCTTCTCAAATTTTAGTTCATTGCAGCATGAGGAGTTTGCAGTTACTTTCACTAACTTGCTTCACAAAAATGTTTAGTTTTGCTTCAAAAGCTTTCAACTCAGAATGTCACACACAAGCTTTCCTTTTCTATGCTTCTTAGATTCAAAAGCTCTGTGATATCAGTTAAGAAAGCCGAATCAAAAATGCTTCCAGGGTCAGAAAGTACTTCTTGACCTTTTCCTTTCTTGAGAAACACATCGACTTCATGATGAAGGCTGAAAAAACGTTTGAGGATTTTGCCTCTGCTAAGCTGACTAGCTTCTGCATGGTACGATATTCTCCATATTCTACATCTGAGTTAGGCCATGATGCCTGCTATAATTACTGTGTAAACAAAAATGTGCATTGCACTTTCCCACTGAAGAATCTTATTACACAAGGCTTGCTGATGGATGATGCAGTGAAATTGCATGGGATGTGTACTGTTTAATTTCAATATCTCTTTATTGATTCTTGCAACTACACCAGTTTTATTTCCCCCCATATTTCTTGCACCATCGGTTGTGATGCATTGGTTTATCCTAAAAAGGGAGCAGGAAAAAGAGCAGTAGATGGTGCTGCTTGAGGCAGGAAGAACGGTGTGGGTCTGAGGGAAAATGCCTTGAAGGTGATAGCAATAAACAAGCAGGCTGGAGGACCACACAGAAAGAACTTTGGGGCCGCAGGTTGGAGATTCCTGTCTTACAGTAAAGGAGCATGCCACGTGCCTCTGACAGTGATTTGAATGCATTATATGTTCAAATATAAATATTGATTTGAGCCCTAAATGCCTTTGAGTATAGACTGCAATCCTATGCACCCTTTCTTGGAAGTAAGAGGGCTTTAGTAAACATGGGGAGTCCTGGACTAGTAAATGAAGTTGGAAAATTGAGAAAGTTGTGAGAAATGGAAGCACTGATGCAACCTCAGTGAATAATTCAGTTAGGGACAGTTCTCTGAAACACTTGGACATAATTGTGGCCTATTGATCAGTTATTTGAACTGATCAACAACTAGAACTTCTAGTGCTTGCTGCTCAGTTTTACAAGAATTCCCCACTTTGTCCAAATTTCCCCAATTTATGGTTCATTTCCCCAAATATTCTCTTGCAGATTTGATGGTTGCAGATTTGGGGTTGCAAAGTCACTTTCATATGGTACTGAAAGTTCTGGTGTCATGTGCAAAAAACTTCAAAATCTCTCATTTGTGCCAAAATCTCCACATTTTCAATAAACCAATGAGAGTATTGGGTAGAAATCTTAATAAACCTTTTCCTTTATCAATCCTTAGTTCTATCATTTGGGCAGTGATAGAAAGGAAAGAGTAAAATGGAAGGAAGGGCTGTTGGTATTCTCTAGGATCTTGGAAGAACAGCTTGTTTCATATTGTATTTTAACTTCTGCAAGCCGCTTTGCAGATAATTGAATTGAAAAGCATCATGAAATAAACACTAACTTAGCACAGATGAATTGCAGTGGCCATGCATATATATTTTCACAACTATGCAGAACTAAATATTCCAAAAGAAACTTCACTGCTGTCCAACTTAGTTATTTAATTTAAAAATAAAATGGTGATAGCCCTGAGAGTGTAGATTTCATCTACTTTAACTTCTTTGTTCTCTCTAGTCTATTTTTTTATGCTCTCCGGCAAGCACTGGATAATCATGCTGATACTTAAGTGTATTCAAAATTATATTTTAGAGACTGAATAGCTGATATAAGTGTATTTTAAACAATAATGGTTGTGCCATGCTTTATAATGTCAGACATTCACTAACAGAAATTTATAGGAAGTTATTTTGAATTTTCTGTAACTGATATGCTAAGAATTATGAATAGAAATGTCTTGTATAAAAAATAACAGTTTTCTCCACACTGATTAAAAGCCTATACTAAATCATCTAAATGTTCTTTCTTGTAGGGTTCCTGTCTCCTAAACTGAGTTGTTTCTAGATGAAGCTATCATCTTGTATTCACACTGCCTTATTCAAGGGATTTTAAAGGGATCCACATCACATCTTCATTTTATAGCCCTCTTGTGTTTTTTCTTCTTCCCTCTCCTCCTCCTCTAGGGATTCAGTGGTTGATCAAGATCAGAGAGGCCCCTTCAATGCTTCCCCCTAGAAAAAAACAAGATGGGGTGAACCTAAAATCAATTCTAACCAGTAGGCATAAATAACTGTAGCTGTAACAAATCTCCATAGCACTTTGAGGACATTATCAGATCTCCTAAATCAGATTGCCACATAAAGCAGTGTCTGCTCAAGACTTGAAACAGAGTGATCTGCTGAATCTGATGTTAGTCAAAAATCCCAAAAACATCCAAGGGAATAGGAGAAAGAAATAATCTTTCTTTGAGCAAGTCCACTCTCCCAGGATTTCTGACAAGTTTGATTCATGCCATATCCAATTTTTAACATTTGATGGAGGCAAAGGAAGTCTGAGAAGCAGCAGAAACCTCCAAGAGGCCAAATGCCACTGGCCTTGTCTCTGTTGAGAGGAGCACATGGTAAGCTACCCAGAGAACTTCAAATATTGGGCAGCTCCTTAAAGGTGGAACTTGCAATCTGAAAAAAAAGTCATAGCCAATGCTAAATGGCTCACTGTGACTGCAGCTTATTGAACTCTGCAATGAGTCACAACCACCTCATGGAAATCATGTTGCATTCAAATGTTGGATGCATGTGAGTTCATGCTGCATGTGAAACAGATCTCTGAAGTAGGAGCTGGCAATCACTTTCCTGCAAGGTTTAGTTTCACATACGTTTTACCAGGTAATAGCCATTCTGTTTCCAGTGATAGGAATCTGCACCAGAACACCTGAAATGGGACATTAACACATTTGTATTTACAACAAGTACACTCTCTCTGTCACTACTGTTATTCTAGTTACTGCCAATATACCACAGGAATATGCACAAAGTATACAAGGCATGGTCTCCACTGTTGGAAAATAAAATGTCTTCCAAATATTTATGCACAGTGTTATTACTAGAAAATCGAGCCATCCTCAGTACTTAATTTTCCATGAAAATTAAACCAAAGGAAAGGTTTCAGTATAGTCAGGCTTAGTGTCTGTACCCAATGTCTACCTTTTGAATCCTAGTCCAAATATCATGTTTTGTGGACCAAATATTATTTACAAGCATACAAACGTAGTGAAACCTGTGTTTACCAAGGTTAGATGGAATGATATAGTATGATAATACTATAGTATGATAATATTGGCCTAGTCTTATTGCATGAAAACCTCCATCAAGCAACATATTATTCATAATGAACAAGAACACGTTATTAATAAATTATTTTAGTATGCCCAAACTGAATATATTACTCAGGCCTTGTTTCTTCTATCATGGTGTTAGGGTTAGGTGGTCAAATGACCACGGGACAAGTGTTTTGCTTTTGGTAGTGAAAACTAGCCAAGGCTAGAGCCATTTATATACAAGATAATTCTAGTTACTTGACTAAATGAGGCAAGATTTTCCCCATCCAACCATCAACATATACAAAATGTAGCTTCAGACTCTGCATGTATAGCAATGTAGGAGTGTGTTCTGGTAAAACTAGTAATTTTGCTTTGATGGCCAACAGCAGAGACTTGGTACAGAAGTATGATCTCAAAACAGAATTGGCTTAGAATTTAGAAAAGCAAATTCATTTCTACCTTTAAATGAGTAAAGAATGCCTCTTTAAAATACAGCATCTTTTAATTGTATTTTAGGCTATTTAAATTAATTGTAAGTCTTTTTCCAAATTCTTGTTTTATATTATTTGTATTATATTGTTTTATAACTTGTAATACACCCAGAGAGCTTCAGCTACAAGACAGTATAGAAATAATATGCAAAAAGGCTTCCTTGGTCTCTTCAAAGAAAACACAGCCTACCAAAGATTGCTTTGAATGTTACAATATTCAAAGCACACGTTTTTTCTGTTCTACCTGTTCTCTGGTGTATGGTTTTATAGTACTTCTGCATGAGCATAGTTATATGTGGCAAACCCTATGCAGCACTAAGCCCACTGAAACTGATGCATGAAAGGTGTTGGTAGAATGGGTCTAGAGATGGTTCTTGTTATTACTGTATTATTCTCTCCAGAAACAAGATGAAAAATAACTGTTGATAAATGTAATTATCTTTATGCAAACAAGAAAGATCCTTGTGACAAATTACTCTTAAAATTATTCTTCATACGAATTCATCTATCTAGTATATTTCTCTGACAAATTTATATGCTGTCTTTTGTGACAATTCCAGGCTAAGAGTAATCATAAAATACAAGACTTTCATTTGGATTTTACAGTACCTCTGCAACAGATTGCACACAGCCAAGTTCTATAGAGCTTGACACACATAAACCCCGTGAAACCAGTGGGCCAATGCACACTTTATTCCTAAGATTTTACATAACTGTATAGTAAGAAATGAAAAACTGCTGGAAACCAGTATTAACTTTGGAAAGCGTGCTAGTTGGGCCCAATCAAGGGGGCTCAAATTAAGAACTTGCTTGCTTCAGTTTAAGCAACCTTACAAGTATATTTAAATAGACTTTTTCCTATTAAATATATTTAGATTTGGGATTTTTAATTTTTTCCTAAAGTTTGTCCTACTGTAGTGATAGTAGCTCTAATGGTTCTCTCCTGCCAATTGGCAAAGCTAACACTAACAGCTTGCCAAGGCCCGCACACTCGAACTTCTTAACCGCGAATTAGTTTTGAACCGATTTCAAAGCCTTCGTTGGGCGAAAGGCGGGAGAAAGAGTAAGGCTCCTCCCTTCACAGCAGAGACCCACCCTCTGAGCCACTTCCGCCTCCCCTGGTAACCAAAGCACGGGGTTGCCCAGCTCTCTCCACACTCAGGACCTCACCCCAGCTGCAGCTGCCTAAGTGACGCCTGACATGTGCCCGCCCTTGTTGTTAGCGGCCTGTTCTGAGTGGATGGTACGACACCCGACCGCTAAACCGGAAGCGCTGCCTTTTTCTTATCTCTTTATCCAGAACCTACAGGCGGGGCCTTGACTCGTTGTGGTAGAACGCTTTCAAGCAGGCGCCATTGAGGACAGCCTAGGGGGCGGGGTCCTCTTCCTGGAGAAGGTGGGGGGGGCAAGAAGAGACTGGCGGAGCTGGAGCTGCAGAAGCTGGAATCGATGTTTACAGCGGGCCGAGGTAACCGCCCCCTCACCTTTCTGTTTCTCCTCCACCGTTCGGGTAGTGGCGACGAGTTGGGGGGAGCCAGTTAGCGAGGAAGAGGAGGATGGGGCCTGCGGTGTGGGTTGTTCTGTAGAGGAGACGGTGAGGGGTAGGGAGGGAAGGGCCTGGTGAGAGGGACAGAGCTGGGAACGAGCCCGAGGCGGTGACAGGGACCGGGCAAGGTTGACTCGAGGGGCTTAGCTCTGGGGGGAAGGGGCTGGACGGCTGGGTCCCGTATGCGAAGAGAGGTCGTTGAAGGAACGCGTGGAGGGAAAGGGAGCGTGGCTTGTGGTTTGCTGTCTTCCTGCGGTGGTAGTTTCAACTGCGTGCGGATTCGCCTCTCCCCCGCGCCTCTCCGAAGTGACAGGTGTGAGGAAGTAGCGAAGGGAGGGATGTAGTCCCCTCCCAGCCCCCACCCCGGGAGTCCTCTGAGGCGTTACTGTTGCGTCTCATGGGAAGGGGGTTTCTGAGGTGGCAGATGCGTGTCGGAGGAAGCAAGGTGAAATATCACGGGCAACTTTGTTCTTTTCTGATCAAGTTGGTTGCCATGCAGTAGGTTGATTTTTCCATGTGGGGAGGGTTGCTTCTGTCTAAAAGCCTCCCGTTTCAGTGCTTGATGTCTCACTCGCATTACTTTTCTTGTCTTTCAAGTAGTATATTGTAGGAAAGGGTTCGGGTTTGTTTAAGGAGAGAGAAATGATGGAGAGTGCTATGCAACTTCATTGGACATGGATGGGGATGCTGCAAATGTTTAAAGTGTTTGTTTGGTTATAGGACAGTGAATGAGAAAAACATATCATGAGTGATGGGTGTTGTGCTTTGTCAAGATTGTGAATCTGCAGTAGTTCATGATTTTAGCTTTCATTTATCCTTATGTAAAAGGGCTTTATGTCACTCTAGTAATGTTTTGTTTCACTTTTGATTTCAGAGTGGTTCCCTATAAACCAGATTAGCTGCTGTTGCTCCTGAGCAATCCCCTTCACTCTTGGCTTTCCATCAGTTATTGTGACACCTTAACAGTATGGTGTCATTGGAACATTTAAAGCCATTTGTTTTGTGAAGTGCTCTCTAAAGCATACCAGCTTCCTACCTGCATTTCACTGTTGTTTAGGACTGTGCATTGATCAACCTTGCCTTTCAAAAAGAAGTTGAATTATATGTCCTTTCAGTCTTATAAAGCTGCAATTCTGTGTTGGGAATAATTCCCATTGGACACAGTAGGATTGCATAGTTGGTATGGCTGAATGTGCCAGCTTGTCTGTTTATGCAGTCACCATCAGTCTTTTTAACAAGTCAGGTTAGATTAATGGACATGCCAGTTCACTGTGTAATACAGTAGTTACAGTGCCTTATAGGTTAGAAGTATTTTGTCTTGTCTGCCACTTGGCTTAGCAAACAGCAGTGCAGTAGCTGTAGGAGAGATAGGTCTCTGGATATTGTAGTTCCTGCCCAGAAGTGCCAGAAATCTACACTCATTGTGCCACTTAGATTGTACTCTAAGGCATGCTGAGACCAAAAAAGTCCTACAACTCACAGCATTCCCCAGCCCACCAGTTGCAGTACTTTTCTGTTGCAGCATGCATAGGATTACAGCTTTAATGTATCCCTGTCAAAGGTGGCTACCTAGAGCTTTTTCTCCAAATACATATGCTGCTTGTATTTACCATGGTTTGATATGATTTACTACAGTCCAAACAGTTCAAGTTAAGAGTTTTATGCCCTAGTGACAGTGTACACACCATTATGAACTGAAAGAATGATTCCTATTGGATTGCAGGACTATAAAGTAAAGCAAACACTCTGAACACTTGCATCTGAGACAGGAGCCTCCTTATATGTTTCAACATCAAGGGTTAGACACTTAATAATTGAAGAATATTTGGTTGATTAGTCAAGTCATGGTAAATTATTTAAAGCATTGATTTGCTAGATTTCTAACAAACAGATATTTTTGCTATCCTGTATTAGCTGCTCTGAAACAATGAAGTTAATGATAGTAATCAGTTGCTATAGCTATTAGTATTGTGCAAATAAGTATGTATGCCAATGCTTCTACTTCTGTGCCCAAGGAAAGGCTCAGCTGAACTTCTTGAAAATAAATGATAGGAGACAAAATTATAGCAACTGGCAAAGACAAAATCCAGTTCCTAAATGTGGCTTTAGATAATGATTGTTTTGTTTTAGGCTTTACAGTCAGTGAATGATAAGGCATCTTTGTTCCTAAATAAAATGGGTTATTAAAATGCCCTATATTTTCTGCGGCTCCTGAGAGTAACAAGCCATCTGCTGTCAAACAGTGTGACTTAAACAGGCATTGGGGCCTCATGGGATATTTGACCATAGTTCAGTGAGAGACAGACAATGAGACCAGTGCCTCAGTTCAATCCTCATCACATGCAGATTAATCCATGTCATCTATATTAGTGTGCCACAGGCACAGAGGCACCCTCTTGCCTTGTTGAAATTTGATTTTAATTTTGTTTTTGTCACCAAATATACTTTCTGTAGGTGCAGGAGAGGAATATTGAAAATAAACATAATACCTTTATTTGAAGGATATGTGATGTTGGGAAATTATTGGGGAAAATAATTCTAATAGCATATAGAATTGATGAACATTCCCCTTTTCTCGCAATTTGGAGAGAGAGTCAGGAAAGTAAACACAAGAGTCTCCTGAGAGCCACTGTAGTGTGGTAGTTAGAATGTTGGACTAGTGTCTTGGAAGATCCAGGTTCAGTACCCACCCAGCCATGAAGCTCGCTGGTGACACACACACTCAGTCTAACCTACCCCACAGGGTGGTTGTTGTGAGGATAAAATGAAACTATGCAATCCACCTTGGGTTCCTCACAAGAGAACAAAGGGCAGGATATAGATGGAATATAGTAATTACGTATAATGAAACCAGGATTCTGAATACGAGTCAAAAATTCCAGTGAAGATGCAGTATATATAGACATTAGTTTCATGCACTGTGTAGAGGAGAATGTATTAGTGTCTTCACTTTATAGTAATCAGATTTGCATTATTCATAAAATTTTCTTTAGATTGGTTGTGTTTAGAAGGAGCATCTGATATTTAATCACTCACATAGTGAATGTGTAGGTAAACATAGTCTCAATTTTCTCCCTTCCTGAATCTATTCTAAATATTAACTTTAAAATATGATACTGTTGTATTATAGCCATCAGCTGTTTCAGAGTTTTGCAAACATATTAGTGGTTCTAGCCAGTAGTGGGGCAGAATCCTTTTATCATTCCATATTTCATTTTTCCTTGATTTCCAATTCAGTTCTCTCATAAATGTTATCATTACATTCCAGTAAACTGCTTTATATCAACAAACATTTTAGGAACTTAACAGTAGTCTTATACACGTCTGTCCAGAAGTAAGTCAATGGAATTTACTGTCATAAGTGTGTATAGAATTTCAGCTTAATTGAGGAACTGATCATTGAGAAATTGTCACATGCAAAGTTCACTACAAAGACCAAAACCAACACATTACTCACACAACAATATTCACTTAGAAAGGAATAAGATTTAAAATAAGAGCTCACATGTTACCTTAAGACTGGTGGAAAAAGTGGACATAAGATAGAAAATGCCATCTGGTCCGGGAGAGAGGTGTTTTCATAAGATCAGAATTATTTAAATCTTGAATTGATCAGCTAAGTTCCTCTAGTAATGTATATTGAGTGTGGAACCTAAATTAACTGGTGGAGGATTGCTATACCTCTCTAGTGCCAACTATTTTAGAATGTGTTGCTTTGTGTAACACTGTCATTGTCGAAAGCTGTTCAACTTGGGTTAAGTACTAAATTAAAACATCTGAGGGTGTTCAAGTGATGAACAGAAGTTTAGGAAAATTAGAACTGAAGGCTGCCCATTTTAAACCTCCTTCTGTTGCCATACCAATGTTGCAGCCATATGTTTTTATCTGTGAGCATTCAAATAGTTGAACTATGTAGTAGGGCTTCCATAGAAACACACAGTATCTATGGAACCCCCTACCATAGGTAAATTCAGTGAAACCTTTTCCAATTTTAGGTATAGTTATACAATTAAGCTCTTTTTGTGTATACTTAGCTTATATTTAGTAATCTCTTTAATAATGTGCAATGGTAATTTTAAAATTATATATTTCTCTGTGTATACATAAATATACACACATATGTATGTTTGTGGAGTCCTTTTCCAAAAGCAGTTGAACTGAAACATTTGATATGAAAGGCAGGAATATGGTAGGGATGGAACTCATTGTGTAATTCAAATACTATATTTAAATTTTTACATGGAAATTGTTCCTATTAGAATAGTCACTATTTTAATACATGACACCACAGTGATAGTTCCCTTATATAATGTTAAAGGGAAAAATAAAGATGAACTGTTAATATAGTCATCTTAGTATGCATGAAGAATTGAGTATATCAGAATATATGCTTCTTAAGCATGTGTACATACCTGATTACAAGTTTGTTTTTAGCTCTGACAAAAACAATTCATTACTTTTTAAAAGAAATATGGACATATATTTCTAAAATTGGAAGATTTTCTGGAAAATAACCCATTCCACAACATTCCTTAGATATAAAAAAGCTGTTTTGTAAGAAAGAAAGGGGAAAATAACATTTATCAGATTTCATGAAACTTTGCTCCTGGAATTAATGTGGCTTCTTTTTGAAAATGTATATATAGACCCATCCTAAATAAGCATCTGGTTTCTGTACTGATATATGGTTATTCTTTAATTATCCAAGTATAAATATGGTTTTCCCATATTCTCTTGTGTTCTGTGTGAATGAAAATAGAACTCTGCCCAACTGCTAAGGTGGGCAGCAGTACTTGAGTTCTCAGGCAGTTCAAGTGGATCAGAAACAAACTACTGTTTGTCCTTCAGTGTTAAGCTATTGCTGTTCAGGCATATCCAGCATTTATTTATTTGAAGTGTTTATAAACCTTTCTTTAGTAGACACTGTCAGAGCGGTGTGTCATATATTCAGTAGAGAATCATCCAGTAGCAGAGTGTCAGTGCTAAGGCACTTTTGTTAAAAGCAATATTAGTGATCATGCCTAAGAGCAGGTAGACCAGTCATTTGGCAGTAATAGTCATTTTGATAAAGTGATCATTAGATTGTTAACATCTGTTTTGTTGCCCAGAAATGCACAAGAAACAACTGATATAGGCTTGTTTTTTCTCTCTAGAAAATAGTAAATATGTCCCTGAGCAATTTTGTTCTGGAATTCAGATCTTAATTTGAATGTACTTAAGTACTCATTTTACTAGAATATTGCCACTTTATCCTATTTACTACTGGATTGCTTATATTAAAAAAAAAACCTCAAATGTTTCTTGGATTACAGTTAGAAGATGCTATAAAAATATGGCAGGTAAAGGTATTTACCACCTTCTAGGTGATGCAACAGTGTTCTAATAAGTTTACCTAAATTTTCTTAATTGTTTGCAGGCTTTGCTTTTTAATTAGTTGTCATTGCATAACTATAAGTATTCCTAAAAGTAAGTATTTTAGGAATTGTGTGCATTCTCATGTGTGTGCTAGAAAAAAAGTTATAGCTATATGTAGTCAACAACTTTATTCTTAAATTGTTCCATTCAACAGTTGTCAGTCTTTGAAATAGTTTTGCAATGGAAATTTTTTGATATTTGAAAAATGATAATTTCAGCTTATATTCTAACCCTTAGCATGTTTACCATGGCATTTAGAAGGTTATATTTCCATCCAGGGGAGCTAGAATTGTAGGCAGATCTTTTAAAAGATACCATACTTTGTGTGGTATAATGGTTAGATTTTTGGAATGGGGACTAAAAACCAGAGTTCATGAATGTTCATGAATGGCTTTGTCCTAGTCACTCGTTCTCTGGTAAACCTACCTCACATCTTGTTTTTAGGGATAAAATGGAGAAGAGAAGATTCAAGTAAACTTTCTTGGGTTCCTTGCAAGAGGGGGAAAGATGGGATATAATAATATGGCAACATGTGATATTTCTCATTTACTTAGCATGGATTACCCTATACCAGCTTATCAATAATATGTGTATTAAGTTAAATAATTGAATCCAACTTCGCCATAATTAGAGATTTAGACAAACAACTAAGTCCTGCTTGCTATAAAGTTTTGCTTTGTTATGTATAGTAGCTTCTGTTATCTATGCCAGTTAGGCAGAAAAACTAAAGCATCGTATAATTTTGAGGGGTGAAGTAACTGTTACCAGAGATAGAGATGTGCCAATGAAAATGGCATGCTTCTGTTGAATTCTCCACTCACCCCACTCCAGTGCCCCTTGCGTTATGTGAGGGTGATTTTTTGTTGTTGTTCTCCATCAGCAGCTAGTGATGACAAATGGGAAGTGGAAACTCACAGCATTGTAGCATGGTCTGAGGCGCAGGAGAACATATAATGCAGGAATTCTGGTTTTGATAGTACTTTGTGTTTCCTTTATCAACTGGTTTCATTCTCAACTGTTTATGGTTTTGCTTCTGTGTCAGAGGTAGCCCAAATCTAAATTAAGGTAAGAAAGCTGCATTAGGCAATGAGTTTTTGATGCAGTTGAGGACATTAGAGCAGCAGATGGATGTATTTCATTTCACCATTTCAGTTTCATTTGGTGGAATTTGCCTAGGATGACTTCCGAGTAACCTGTGCCCATATTGATAAGTGAGAAAAGTGGGGACATTTGGATTTTCTTCACCTGTCACCAACGGCTTGGGTTATCATTTTCACTCTTCTGTATTAATTCTGTTTGATAACATATAGCTCTGAAAAAATACCTGTAGATTAGAAAAACAATTTAATGGTATTGGTTATTAACTTGTGGATATAATGATAATTTGGTGTTAATACTTTTTCAGATCTTCCTGGATAACATAATGCCAGCTGAGCGTAAGAAGTCAACAAGCATGGAAGAAAAGGAAACATCATTAAATAACAAAGATAAGGAGTTCAGTGACAGGCGGTCAGTGAACAGCCGGGACAAACCCAAAGAGGATGTCAGACTTGGCATGAAAAGAGAGATGTTAAAACCACCTGAAGATAAAAAGAAAAAATTGGAGGAGGAGAAACGGAAAAAAGAAGACAAGGAGCGGAAGAAAAAAGACGACGAGAAGGTAAAATGTGAAGAGGAGCAAAAGAAAAAAGAAGAGGAAGAAAAGCAAAAATTTGAAGAGGAAGAGAAAAAGAAGCAAGAGGAAGAAGTAAAGCGGCAGCAAGAAGAGGCAGCTGCTCAGTTGAAGTAAGATCTCATTATTTTTGCTAGTTCTAAGGCTTTCAGAGTTTATTGAGGAGGGTACTGGGCACTTGCTTTTAAGAGTACAGATCCAGCGAGGGACAGTATCCTGAGATGAAGCCACACTCTTCTCCCCATCTTCTGTCCCCAGCCAAGGACTAGGTGGGTTGAATGGTCCCTAGCAAGTGGCCTCCAGTCATGCAGATTTCAGGGTCACCTGTCCAGTGCCAACCTGATTTTGGAAAAGATACTGATATTTTGTTTGTTGATTCCCATTGTAGGGGATAGAGATTTCTATTCTATTCCCTTCTAATTCTAGTGTTAGATTAGAAGCCAGGAAGCATTTCCTGACAGTTGGGACCCCGAGGGTGTGGAATGAGCTTCCACGAGAGGTCGTTGAGGCCCTATTGGTGCAGGTGTTCAAAGATAGGCTGGACATGCACATGTTGGGCATGTTGTGAGCGGAGCCGGCTGGTGCCAGAGGTCAGACTAGATGGCCCAGGAGACCCCTTCTGACTCGCTCTGTTTCTATGTTTCTATATTACTTAGTCAAGAGATACTATACATCTGCAAGTATCTTTGCATACTTGTTGACAGAAGAAATGGTAGACAACAGGCCCAAGTTCAAACAGCCTGAGAAACACTGAAGCCAGTGAACCTTATATAGCTAGCTGTCTGTGCCCAAGGGTGTTTAGGGCTTGTGCTCTTCAAAGAGCACCTTCATTTTCAGCATAATAAGCACTGTTACAACTGAGGGATTGTGCAATGTGGTGTCTAATATGGCAGGACAATTTACTGCTCAGAGAAAAACTAGTAAATTCCCTTGGGCATGTGCAACAATTTTCTGTACATTTTGGCTTGTAGAAACTATTTGACTGCTATCTGCTCTAATGAATGTGGATTTTAAATTGTTCCATCCCAGAAGTGGCAGTTTTAGCTACTTTCCCAGGTTGTTCTTGCAGTTATTTACTAGGACAAGATGTCTGGTGCTGGTGGACTGTTAGCATTGGATACTGGCCATTATACTTAAATTAATAAATTTGTAGGAAAAAGTACACTCTTAAACACTAATACCCCTGTTGCAAGTAGGCACTGTTTTAGAAGATATGTTTTCTCCTGTAAGAATGAAGCAGAAATTTGTTTCCTGAGACATATCCTGCCATTTGTAGTTTATATAAGAACTGTAAGAATTATTTTCTGTAAAAAAAGTGTTGCTTGACTGGTTCAACTTGCCCCTTTTAGTCTATTATATAAGATTTTAAAGGTTGCAACCCTATCTAAAATATAATGTATACTGCTCATATTCTCTTTAGAGAAAAAGAGGAAGCACATCAGCTCCACCAGGAAGCTTGGGAGCGCCACCAAGCAAGAAAAGAACTTCGAAGCAAAAACCAGAATGCATCAGATAGCCGCCCTGAAGAGAACTTCTTTAGCAGGCTAGATTCAAGCCTCAAAAAGAACACTGCCTTTGTTAAGAAGTTAAAAACTATCACAGAACAGCAGAGAGACTCCTTGTCCCATGATTTTAATGGCCTCAATTTAAGCAAGTACATTGCAGAGGCTGTTGCTTCTATAGTAGAAGCAAAACTGAAAATATCAGATGTAAACTGTGCTGTGCATTTGTGTTCTCTGTTCCATCAGCGTTATGCTGACTTTGCACCATCCCTACTTCAAGTCTGGAAGAAGCATTTTGAAGCAAGGAAAGAAGAAAAAACACCCAACATTACTAAACTAAGAACAGATTTGCGGTTCATTGCAGAACTGACAATAGTTGGGATTTTCACTGATAAGGAAGGCTTGTCTTTAATCTATGAACAGCTGAAAAATATTATTAATGCTGATCGTGAATCCCACACCCATGTTTCTGTGGTTATTAGCTTTTGCCGGCATTGTGGAGATGACATTGCTGGTTTGGTACCAAGGAAGGTTAAAGGTGCAGCAGATAAATTTAACTTGAGTTTTCCTCCCAGTGAAATAATTAGCCCAGAGAAGCAACAACCTTTCCAAAACCTGCTGAAGGAATATTTTACATCTTTGACCAAACACCTGAAAAGGGACCACAGGGAACTACAAAATATTGAAAGACAAAACAGGTGACGTTTTAAATGCTCTTAATGAATTGATACATTTCTAATACTTGCCACCGTTTCAAAATGGATTGGGTAAGAACATTTTTAACATCAGATAGCCTGGTATGTTTCAAGCTTTGAGTTTTGAATGGGAAAGAGGGAAATGGATTAATGGCATGTCTAATTGGCAGTAAGCTCCATGGTGCTTATTTTCAGGTAAGGGGGTAAAGAATTGCAGCCTTAATCTTTAAACCATTTTATGGGTCTGTTACTGTTTTCAATCTCTTTCATGGAATTGTACACCTGATAAGCTATGGGATGGTTTAGTTTTAGTTTTATTTTTGAACCGATCTGAAAGACCTTTCTCTCCAGACTAAAATACTTTTCATACAGATGATTCTATGCTGCATGTGATAAATACATTCTATGTCAAATACTTTGCCAGCTCTTAAATCCTTTTGGCTCTGTTTTCCTTGGTGAGCTTGCTCCTTTTTACGGAAGCATGACTTAATGTCAGAAAATATCAGCTTGTTCTGTGGAAGAGGTAAGTTAAAGTGAAGCAGGTGGAAAAAGGAGGCACAGAGCAGAGAAGATTAATATAATTGCAGTGTGTAGGAAGTGCTTTGGATAGAATTCTGTGTCCAAAAAATGCAAATGTGAGATGTTCTTGCATACTATTCTTTAAAGACAGTAGTAGTCAGACAGTACACAAAAATCTTAAATAAAAAATTAAATAAATAAGGACCACAGCTGATCTTTACAGTTCTGCACAAAAAGGTGTGTGAGAGGCTGGTTTGGGCTAAGGGATCAAAACACACTGTCAGATTAGGAAATAGGGGCAAGACAGAGCCAAGGAGGCTGTGCATAGTTATGAGTGTATAAGATAAACGAAGACATGGTGAACATGTCATGAGCGGAGCCAGCTGAAGCTGGGGGTCAGACTAGATGGTCTGGGAGCCCCCTTCTGACTCTCTCAGTTTCTATGTTTCTAAGACATCATACTTGGATATGAATATTTTGCAGGTAGAGCAAATTCAGGTGTGATTACATATTCCTGCTAGGACATTCTCCTATTTGTTGCCACTTGGCTACTTCCCTCCCTTCATTAATAGAAGGAAGGTATTACTCTTCATGAATAGAATTTTGTTTTAAAATAATTGGTTTCATTCTACAGCCTTAGTTTAGGAAAAACATTTCTGTTCCAGTTAGCACAAAGGAACATCTTCTTCACCAGAGGATATATTCAGATTGCATATTGTAGTTTGGTTCTTTTTATGTATTAATGATGGAAGTGTTGCTTACATAGGTCTATAAGAACAAAATAGCTGTATTTTTTAAAAAATCACATAAAATCCTTGTAGAGCTATGTTGGGTTAATGCACTATTTTAAAGAAAGTGTAACACACTGTGCAAAGTTTAACTAGTCAATTTCTTTCTGTGAAAAGATTGCAATAATGAGAATTAATCAAGTTGACATGTATATGTTACACAATGATAGTTGCATATGTGAAGGGGGTAGCATTTAGTTCTCTTTCATGTAAAGTGATAAGCTATGGATGAGCAATGAAAGTACATAGTAGAAGTGGGAACACACAGAACTTCTAGATTTTTTTTAAAGCTGAGACAAAAACATTAACTTTCAAGAGAAATTTGAGTGGGTTATCACGGCATGACAAACCATGGTGAGATTTTTTTATCATTGTTGTTCTGTCATGTCATTCAATCCCTGTTGCTGTATTTCAGTAAAGTATGTTGGATGGTGCAGAGAAAGTAGCGAGGGAGAAATTGTTCACCCTGTCTATAACTCTTGGATCCGGGGTCTTCCCATGAAGCTGAATGGTGGGAGGTTTAGGACAGATAAAAGAAAATATTTCTTCACACAAATTATGGAATGAGCTGCCATGGGAAGTGGTGATAGCTGCCAATCTGAATGGTTTTAAAAAGGGATTGGACGCATTCATAAGGGACAAGAGTATCAGCGGCTACTAGCTTTGCTGGCTGTGTGCTACTTCCTTTAGCAGAGATGGCCTGCCTGCATACACCAGTTGCTGGGGAGCTTGGGCAGAGGTCTTGCACCTATCCTGCTTGAGTGGGCAGCTAGTTTGCCACTGTGTGTATGGAGATGGACCTAGACTAGATGGACCTTCAGTCTGATCCAACATGGCTTTTCATATGTTCTTGCAAGCCTGATCATCTCTCAGGTTCAGCCAGATAAAAACTGTGAACTGTGGTAACCATACTGCGTTGCTTGTCTTGATATGTGAACCCAATTAGTAAATATCAAGCTTTCAGGATAACTTGCTATGCTTAGGGTAAGTTTCTACATTTAGTCCACATTATTTTCAATGGCTAGGTTTGAGTGTATCTGGTTAGGACCGGAATGCAGATGACCTGGTTTTAGGCATGACAAGAGTTAACAAACTCAAAGATACTCAGAATCTCTGTTAGGGTGGAGTAATGATATCTCCTTCCCTCCCTTCCTTCCTGCCTTTCTCTTTTCTGTGCACCCACATGCATGCACACACAAAGATTTGATAGAAGGGTAGATTCCAGTGACCGTAACTAATGGTCTAATACTAAGGAGTGCTAAAAGTGTGGATTTAGATAATAAATAGTTTGGCTTTTCCTGTGAAACATTTGGTGTTAACATTTTTTGGAGCCAGGACACCTTCTTTGGTGTTCTTTTGCTCTGACCTTGATATTTACTTAGGATACTTTTATCCTAAGGATGCTTGCAAAGTGTGTGTTACTACTTGATGATATACATACATGCTTCTTCCTTCACAATTTCTGGGAAGTTCTCTGCACTTTCAGTATATTTACTTTAAAAGAAATATATACTAAAATATGTGTGCAGCTAATGTGAAACCCTACTATATCTTGATGTATGTTTATTTTTAATATTATTGTAGGTGATTTTCCCTACTATTTTGTTTTCTGATGAATTTTGTAATTCAGGTTAAGTTAGGGACTTCCATCTTTGTGAGGGAAACTTCAGAGGGAACCAGCTATGAGGTGGTTCAGCTAGTCATTTACTTGCAACCTGACATGAAAGCTGCATGATGCAACGAAGGTGATGGCTGGCATATCCTAGCTGAGGCAGGATCCCAAGGCTGCTGAACAAAGGGTACACTACTGGCTCCTTTTGCCACCTTGATGGGGAATGGGAGTGCCAGAATTCATGCTGGGACCGAAAAGATGTGAACTGTGTCTAACTGGGGCAAACTAGAGAAAGTTCTGATGGAGGACTGTAATGATCCTGACATGCAAATGAATTATCTAAGTCAGTGGTTTTCAACCTTTTCAAATATGGGTACTTCCAGAAACAGGAAAACCACCTCGGGGACCACTGAGGCAGAACCAAAAAGCACCATGCACAGTACAGTATTCTGTGAATTAGTTTTCAAACACAGTACCAAAAAAATGAGAATTCTCTAAAACAACTAGAAATCAAGCAAAAAATGGCAACAAAAGAACAAAATACTGAAATCGGTGCAGTGTGGCTCCCTGCCCGCTCCCACTGGCCTGTGTCTCATCTCCCTGGCCCTTCCCAACAGCACAGGTGCACCCCTCCCCACAAACACAGTGCCAGCTGAGAAAGACTTGTGGTGAGCGGGATGTGGCTTCCCCACAGACCAGCAGGAAATCTCCCTCTGACCAGCAGTTCAAAACCACTGATGTAAGTGATAATAGAGGTGAAAGGCTAATCAAACAATCTAGTAGCTGATTTCTTCTGCAGTTTTCTAGATTCTTCATTTCTGTTATGAGTGCACGTACAACAATAACTATAAAGTTGATGAATTACAGAGGCAAGCTTTCATAAACTGATAGCTACTTTCCAAATCTCTCCAATGTTGTACTTCCATTATCCTACTTACAGGCAGGATGTAGCTTTTTTGTTTGTATTAGAACATGGTCTGAAGTTACATCCAAAGCATAAGCTGAAAGTAACAGTTTCAGTTGTGTATGATGAGCTGGTTCTTGTCATACTGAAACAAACAATACTCAGTCCAGGGAGTTACGTTTTGTAGGGGTTAGGTGGGCTAATTTCTTGAGCTTTAATTTATATTAGCAGAATACTGTTTGATTAGATAGTCTAAGTGGTGTTTTGACAGCATCTATTGATGCGTCAACAGTTGGTACAGCTGTGTTGTCCCTTAAGCAGGATAAGCAGAGTTGTAGTTCCTTTGCACTCAGCTGCAGTTTCTAATCTTGCTGCCATATTTTATTTCCATCTTGATTATAATACAATTTGAAGGTTTAAATATTTATACTTCAAAATTCATTGAAAAGTTATTCTTTGGGTAGTTGCCACAGGTTTGGGAAGAACACCAGCAATGATTAGTTAGCGGCTGTCTAGATAACCTAAGATGTTGATTTGATGCTTTCTGAAAACTGGACTTTGCGCATGGAATTTACTGAAGAGAAAGCATTGCTTTTCTGTAACATTGCTTTGTAAAAGGGAGTCATCTGTTTGTGGGCATGGTGCTACTGTCTCATTAAAAACAATATGCTTGGAAGTAGGGTGAATAAAATATTTCTATTAAAATGTGGATTGTTAAAACTTGATTTTTAATGTTTAAAAACAAAGTCATATATTAAACTTATCTCTGACTGAGAAAAAGAGATTGAAATTCTGCTTGCATGAATGTTACAGTATAAGTAATTTTCTGTGTCAGATGCTATTTTATGAATATGCACACAAAGTTTTACAATTCCCAGCATGCTACGGATTCCCAGCAGAAGGGATGCTGGGGGTTTGTAGGGCTTTTTTATATTGAAATATTTACAGGGTTGTATCCTTAGTTGTAAATTAAAATGGCTTGGTGTTGTGATGTGCACATGTGTTGAGAAAATATCTGAAGATGTTTCAATGGAAAATTTGATTTCAGTTTTTATTGATTTAAATCAACCTTTTGCTGCATTTAGGTCATGTTTTAAATTAATTATTTAAATTGCCTTGATCTAGAAAAATGTTAAAACTTTTCTTTTAATCTCAGTTACATGGTACTGAATGCATCACAGTATCATTTCTTAACTGCCACTCTTAAAACACTTAGTGGATTTTCACTCATTGCCAGTATCATGAGCTTATATCTTGTCTGACTTCCATTTTGCGCTTAGAGAGAATTGAGGGTTGCATGTGCTTAGTCCTCTAACGATTCATCTGAGCCAATTTACAGCTGAATCGCATGTGGTGGCCTGCTTCAAGTGGCAAATGTTGGTGGAACCATTAAAAAGTATTTTATTGTCACATTTCTCTGAGAGAGAGTGGAAGTGTAATATGAATTTTCTCTCTTTAGTTGTCTGTGTCACATGGTTAGATGTTATTGCTTGATCATGCATCAAACACATCTGCAATAACAAATCTGGATTTAGTCAAAAGTCCCAAGTTTCAGACCATTTGGGTTTGTGTCACTTGAGCAAGGTGCTTGAGCACAAAATGCACTTTCACAAAATGCACATCTGAGCCTCTGTTATTTTGTGAGTAGTTTTAAAGAATGATTTTTGTGATGGTTCCAAACATTACTTACTTTATATTTTCATACAATAACTAATGCAAAAGATCCCTCTTTTTATAACACTTGGAGTATTGCAAGAAGCTTAAATTGAAATGGAATGTAATCCTTTATATATAAGTGATTATCATCTGCTTCTCCTACCACTTGAATCATTTATTCAGCACTCCTCCACGGACTATAGCAACTGTTTTTCAGAGTTTTTCTACTGCTATTCTTTCTGTAAAGATTGTCCCCACATGACCTTATCAGATCCCTTTGCTTTTAGCAATGGCTAATTTGTCACCTAGATACATTTTTCAGTTTCCAACCTTTTACTCTGTTTGATGACACATTTGTTTATTAACTCTTTCAGCGTCTCATTGCCATCTCTAACTCATTGAGTTACACCCATTGGTGTCCTCCTATGAATAGGAGTCTGTTTGCACAAAACTCTTTAATCAGAAGCCTCTGATTACAGGAGTGGAGGGGGAGGAAAAAAATTTGTTTATTTCCCCCTTCTGCTACAGTGTTTGATGCCACCTCCTATAATCCAGAGGGTGTCATAGATTTCTCAGATTTCAGAAATCAGATTTCTCTAGGAGTGTCATAGGGAGAGACTATTGATTAAAATTTCACCTGTTAGTTTAGGCCTTTACCAAACAATTTCCCTGTTCTTTGGCTCCCTTTCTTCTGTTCTCTCCAATTCCTGAAATTTAGATTGTAATTTATTTAGAGGAGGGATTGTGGTCTACTTGTATAATTTTGTAAAGTGTGATGGTTTTCTTAGGCAAATGACATAATGTGAATTGAAAGAAAAAAGTTTCACCATAGTAATAACTATGAGACTGAAGAATTTTGATTCATTTCATTTCAAGGACAGTAGCATGTATTACTGACAGCCTGTAAATATACTGTAGCTCAGGTATAGGCAGCATGGTGCCTCTCTCACCTGCCAAGGTCCCCTCCCCATCCCACTAAATTAAAAAGCAAGGATAGCTGTGAAATGGGTTTCTATTGGCATAGAAACAGAGCGCTAACCCAAATTGTTTAGTGTTTGGGGGCTTAGACCCCACCTCTGCTTTGTATTCAGTCTTCTGGACATTTTTCTTATCTTTTGCTATACATCCCATGGCAGCTATCTTGTGATGATGCTGAGGACAGTTTCTTAAATTTTCAAATGTGCCCACAGCCCAAATATTTGACTACCTCTGGTGTAGATGAAAACAGTTACTTCAAAGTCTCAAGGAAAAAAATAATATTTTTGTTACTGATTGTATGGCAGCCTATTGATAAAAGACTGTGAATCAATTTGCATTTTTCAATAGGAGATCGTTATTGTGTTTTATAGTCAAATATATACTGAAGTTGAATATTATTTGACCCTGAGTGTTTCTTAGAGGTATTAAAAGCAACTAATCAATTTGCTCACAGATTGAAATGGGATTAGATCGGATTTGAAGGAAATATTAGCAAAATCTTTGATTTTTGTTGTTTTGTTCTCCATTCTGTTTCTGTTACAGGCGTATTCTGCATTCTAAAGGGGAATTGAGTGAAGATCGGCATAAGCAGTATGAAGAATTTGCTATGTCCTATCAGAAGTTGTTGGCTAACTCTCAGTCATTAGCTGATCTCTTGGATGAAAATATGCCTGATCTCCCGCAAGATAAACCAGTACCAGAAGGTATGGGAACTTCTACTAAGGAATTCAACTTGACTCTCTATTTGCCTTTTACATTTGTTTGCAAGTATCATGTTTCCTTTTCCTTAATATTTAAGGATAATTTAATGGTTTTATATATTATAATTCCAGAACATGGGCCTGGCATTGATATCTTTACCCCTGGCAAGCCTGGTGAATATGATTTGGAGGGGGGTATCTGGGAGGATGAAGATGCACGGAACTTCTATGAGAACCTTATTGATTTAAAAGCATTTGTGCCTGCTATCTTATTCAAGGATAATGAAAAATATTCCCAGAACAAGGACTCTAATAAAGATGATTCTAGAGGTACTTTTTTTTGCATTTATTTATCTTTATAATGTTGCTGAAGAGATGAAAGGTTTAATCCTGTCTTGTGTGTATTTCTAGTAGAAAGAGAGAGTGCTTAAAACTTCTTAGAAAATGAGAATGTCTGAAAGCTGCAAAGAGGCAGTTACCTGGCTCATCCCATTTTGTTCTACAAGGGGTTTTCAAAAAGTTTCCACGCTTTTATATTTTATAAATATATTTTATATATTTTTTGCTGATGGCATTAAAAAGTTGGTACAATGCTGGGAAAAATGCATTGCAAAGGAAGGCGACTATGTAGAAAAGTGATATGATTTGTTTTTGAAATTCTTAATAAATCAAGTTTAAAAAGTGCAGAAACTTTTTGAAGAACCCTCGTAAATATGTGCAATTGCATTTTACTCTCTGTGGTATATATTCTATGGAAAGTATAAAATATAAATACATAAGTGTTGAAGGGCAAGGTAGATATTGAAAAAGTGTATACTTTACTATTTTTGAAACAGAATTAAAAGAGGCTAAGGAAAACAAAGATGTGTCAGGTACTGACGATTTGGAGTTGGACCTGGAGAATCTGGATATTAATGATGATACCCTTGAGTTAGACTGTGGTGATGAAGCTGAAGATCTTACAAAAAAGCTTCTTGATGAACAAGGTAGGAATAACAGAGAGGTATATTGTATATATGCATTTTTGTAAGTTGAGTTCAGTCATAAACTACAGCTGTATACATACTTTCCACAGCACTGTGTAGTTGCTTCTGAGGATGCTAACTCCTTTTTTGGAGCATTTCTAACAATGCAATAACAGTAGGCTCTTTTACTCCTATTACATGACCTCTATTTTACAGCATTTCCATGAACAGAGATGCTTCCATACCTGTGGCATGGAATAACATTTAATGAACTGATGTGTGTTACTGCAGGTGAAGCTGTCAGTTATACTTGTTTCTTGTAACTGGAGAACACCCATTGTCTCTGGAGCTAGAAAAACTGCCCCTTGCCAAGGATTCATTAATAATGAGAAGGGAGCACATTCTGTTCCTTTTCCCCTGCTTCCATTATAGTATTTATGTGTGGTGTTTACATCTTTTTAAATTGTGTATTTTTATATTAAATGGATATGATTTTTTCCATTGAAGTGTGAACACTGGTTGTTTCCAGGCAGAATGTGGTAGTTACTGTTCACAGAATCATACAGTTGGAAGGGGCCTAGAAGGCTATCAGGTCTTCCTGCTATAGAAAACAAGGCAGTTTCATTTGTCCTTATGGAAGTGATACCTTTTTATTTTCCCAATGTTTTAAGATTTGATTCTTTTAACAGGGGTTTTGCTGTTGATTGGGATTTTTTTATTAGGATGCTGTTTTATTTTATTTTGTCTTATTGTTAAACCATCCCGAGACCACGGTAAGGAACAGTCTAGAAAAGTTTTAAATAAATGAATAAATAATTAAATAAAAATACCACTTTTCAAGCTAGGTAATTGTTTGCTATCAACATCAGAGGTTCTCAGTTGATTTTTTTTCTCTTTGTTGATGACTTTTATAACTGAAATGCTTCTTGTTAAGAGTGTTTGACATTCCAGGCATAGCTAATCCCAATCTCCCTGTTAAAAGTTTTTATTGTCAGACTCTTTCTAACATAACTCTGTATCAGTTTTAGCACTGTATTTTAAGAAAAGAGACAGCATGTTTGGATAACAATATTAACAAATTAATTGACTCACCTTGCGCAAGTCATGTTCTTGTTGGTTTAGTTCTCCACCATACAGAATATGAATTAGATAAGTCACCTATTTCCCAGGGTTATTAAGATGAATTAAATGAATTGTAAAGCACTTTGTATGATTGAAAGTGCAGTAGTTTTCATGTATGCATGTATCAATGAGAGAGAGACAGAGAGATTATATCAAGATGGGGAGGGAATAATTAACTCATTCAATTCTGTTTAGTGGACTTTCTGCTGAATTATAAATGAATACTAAAAACCTAATAGACTGTGCAGATATTTGACTTACCCATTGTGTGTGTGCATGCACACGCATGTGCGTTACATGTTTTAATGAGAAAAGATCTGCTGAAATCAATTCCCCCTCCCAGCAAGTGATTTAAATTAAGGAAATTCAGCATGGTGCCATTAGCCGATTGATCATAGTGAATGTAGAATATTATTACTATACTTCATGCTGTTCAAAATATTCATGCCCTAGCTGTTCAAAATATTCATTACATACTGTTGTAATGAGAAATAACATGATAATGAAGAGGGAACTTGTACATAAAGGAAGAGAGGCAACTTTCTACATTTTTCATAATGAAGGTTTGCTTCTGCATAATGTATTTTGTGGGTATATTTAAATATTTTTGTTCTATTTTTAATATGATTAGGCAAGAAACAGGGAGCAGATAGCATCGGAGCTGAAAATAGTGACGGAAAGGAAGCTGCAAGAAGTGAGTTTGGAGGTGGTACCTAAAGAGAAGGTGTCTGAAGTAGATAAGTTTGTAAGAGATAGGGAGCAGATAGAAGTTCTCATAAGAATGACTAACGTCAAAATATTTATAACTAGAGGAGTTGTAAATAAGTGCTTTGCAAAACTTTTACAGAAAGAAAAAACATTAACTTTTGTATGGAATTAGAGTTCCTGATGTAAACTTAAATGTATTTTACTTACGACTTAATATAATTAAATACATAACATCATTTTCAGCAAGGTTTGGAAACAACCTTCATTCTGTTTTCAGTTTCACTAAATTTTGCTTGCCCTATAAATAGTGAGTTTTAATTCTCCCAAGATTTATCAGAGAGAAATTAAAACAGATGGTGCCATCTCTACTTGAAATCCTTGTTTTGAAATATTGAAAAACTGCTAGCAATGGTTAAAAAAAAGATAATTTGGTAAAAAACAAAGGTGAACATCTGCATTGTTCCCTGAAGCCTTGTGTTATGTTGACCCTTCCTATCATCTAACTTGAGGTGTAGGCATGTTGAGTGATAACTAATGACTAGGAGGAAAAAAAATGTAAACCTGTCATATTGCAATAACTCACTGCTTCAGTAACTCTTTCAGATATCCCTGGAGTGGTCCGAATTGCTTCCCCTCCCTTTCTTTTTCCTTTGGCAGATATAATTGTGACTTATTTGCCAATCCATCCATGAGGTTGTGTTAGTCTTCATAGCGGTAGGATCAGTCTTATGGATAGGAGAGTTAGACCTGTTTCGGAATACAGACTATAACATGAAAGAAAGCAAACCCTGTCATATTTTATCTTTTGGAATGGAAATCAAATATACAGATATGCATTATCTAGAGATGAGAAGACTGACTGTGGCTCATACCTGCTGGAAATGCAAATTGCTATGCTCAAGAGGGAGAATGATTTCTGAATTTTCTGCATTCTTTGCCACTGAAACAAAAGTTCTAAGCAGAAACATTTCCTTTGCTGTTCTTATAAATACTTCTGTAGTTCTTCTTAATGTACTTCTTAATGTCCCTGCAGTTTGGCTGTTTAAATAAGCAAATAAAGTTTTTCCCTGAAAGTTAAGTATGTGCTTTTGTTTGCCAAAGTACATAAAATTTGAGAACTGTGAAGGAGGAGAATCCAAGGTGATGTCTATGAGGAGGCCAACTTAAAAGGATGCTAGCCATCTTTTTTAAAAATAACTACATAGCACTTCTAATGTGCAAAGTGTTTTACAGTTCTTGCGTTATTCCTCCTTTCAATAACCCTTTAGGTGATGAGTGACAGGCATCAAGGTAGGAATTTTAGTTTGTTTATATGCTTACAGGGCTATTTTATATGTGCAAGCTCACCCAAGTACTGTTACTCAAGGCCTCCAATTGGAGCTTTAAATTGGACCTTAATAAGTAATTCGGAAGTCTGGTTCCTGCCTAAATACGAATAGGACTTTGATTTGGTAAAATATTTATGGTGCTGCCTTGCCTTAACCTAGGAAAAGGAAACATCCAGGTCCTCTGTGATGTCTACATAGATTAGTTCTTTATAATTTACATATGTGAGCGTGCTGGGATTTTTGTGTATTTCTTTCAAAATTACTGATGACAGTAACACTGGATTTTGCTTTTCTGCCCTTTGTGACCCTGTCATGCAGTATTCATATTTGTGCCTCAGTTTCTTTGTCCCATCAATTTGCCACCCCCTTTGAAGTCTATAATAGGGAGTGTCCTATAAGGATTAACCATTTCCCCCTATTTTTATTTTCTTATTGAAATGCATGATTCACCTCTCTAAGGTGAGTGATTATACAGAGCTTGGAAACACACTGAAGCTATTAAATGTAGCATTTTAAGAATATGTGCTTTTTGGTTCTCTCCCTCTCTCACACTTGACTAGAACAAGAAGATGAAGAAGCCAGTACTGGGTCACACCTAAAGCTTATAGTAGATGCTTTCCTTCAGCAGCTCCCAAACTGTGTAAATAGAGACTTAATAGACAAGGTACAGTTGCTACTTAATATTTCTTCTTCCTCATATTTACCAAAAGTTATTTGATGTCAGTGTAAACTATTGGAACATAGCCCTCTTGGTGCTACTGTTAAGCCAACAATACTAATATTGTAAGACTTAAATATATGTTATAGTAAAAATGGGTGAAAGTTGGCATAGACAATCTCAAATGAATTTTGTAAAAGTTCAGAAACTGAGATAAAGTGAATGCAAATAGATATGAGTTTGTTGGCACTCTTTGGTATATGTCTAATGAGTGACCATATACTTATGCAAATATTTACAAAATTCTTCTGGCAGTGTTAACAGTAACTTTTACAACTTACAGATGTATAATTATGACTTTATATATCACCTTGCTCTCTTTCTGTATGGCTGCATTCACACAGGAACCCTGCATGATTATCATGGTTTACAGGTTTTTTTAACCATGATCTACCTGATAATCAAGTGGTTTCTACTATATCCTGGTTTCCATCCTCCCTATTCAGTCGTCCCACTGCTAGCATGTATCCCATCAGCCACTGTGCCTGAAATTCAATCCCAAGGTGCATCACTCCCTACTTGTGTCTCCTGACTATTACTTGTTGGTCTGCAAATAGAGGCAGAATGGCTGGAGCAGTTCCTACAGTTGCCATTCTTTGCAGAGGATTCTATAGTAGTTTCATATTGGGACTGTGGAAATCATCATCCTGGATTCAGACAACAGGACAAGTAGAACAAATTGTTGTTTCTTATTATGGTTTTTAAAGACCAAACTAACCATGGTGAAGTACCATTATTGGATTCAGACAGTATAAGAAACCAAAAATGGTAAAAAACAAAAACCCCACCATAGCTTGCTGTGTTGTCTGAATCCAGCCTGCCTCTCTCTCTCTCTCTCTCTCCCCCCCTCTCTCTGTGTGTGCGTGCGTGTGCGCGCGCGCTTGAACAATTATTGTGTATCTAGCAATTATTTCAAACATGTTTTCTATTTCTTCCCAAGTTGAAACTGAGATGAAAAAACATAATTAAACTTTGATAGGATCGCTAGGAGCCAGATATGATAGTTTCATGGGATTGATCTCACCCAGGAGATGCTAGTCGTCCATCCATAATTTAAGAGGGAAGAAACCACTCTTCCTCACAGAGAGAGTGACGTATTTTAAAATTCATTTTAAAATGATCAGTGTATTTTGGGAGAGATGCATACAGTATGAATCCTGTTAAAGTTGTTGCTTCAAAAGTTACACTTGTTTTGAATTAAGATTTAAAGTTTGCTGTTCTTTCCATAGGCTGCCATGGATTTTTGCATGAATATGAACACAAAAGCCAATAGAAGGAAGTTGGTTCGTGCGCTCTTTATAGTTCCTCGGCAAAGGTAACTATATATATGTAAACATTATTTTAAAGGTAATTAATGAGATGCAAAAAAAAAGTACAAATTTGACTTCCCCAAAAGTGCCTAATAGTGGGACTGCAGGACAAGAGCAATAACTGAAAATAGTTGCAAATTCTCTCTTACAGTGAAACATGTGTACTAGGAAAGGCAGACAGAAGCAAAAGCTATTGTCAACCTTTTGCAGAATGCAATCCAGCACAAAAAAGGGTGTATGACATGACCCAGTTAATAAAAAAAAATGTGAATATACATTTTTATGTTTGTCAATCAAACTTAAATAGCATCTATGAAGGTGGTTACTATGTAGTTTTCATAGTTTGGGCCTACAAGTACCTGAATTCATTTATAATGCAAATGTTAACTCTCAGTAAAAAAAAATAATACCAGGGGTGCCAAAAATGTATACACATTTTAAGAGATGTTATTACTTTTCGAAGTTGAATAGAATTACAGTAGCAATGTGTAGTATGCTGTTCGCGCCAAAGATGGCGTTAATCGAATGAATGCTAGCGTCATCATGCAACAAGCAGGACGGTCAGAGAAAATGGCAGAACGGTATGTGCAGCTATACAGGTCGACACTTTGGTCAACATTGCTCAAGCAGTAGTTCGCCATAATGAGAAGTGTCTGGATGCTGTTGGTAACCACTCTGAGCTCCGCTTTGTAATTGCAGAAGTCAAACGTGACATGTATTCATCTTTTGTTATTGGTGTATACTGAATATTGCCATTTTAATACAATTTTTTCCTTTCTTAAATTGTGTATACTTTTTTTGGTATTCTCTGTATGTAGCCAGGCAAATTGTAAAAATGGGTAAAACAAATAAAATAAAAGGCGCTCAGGAGAGAAACTGTTGCTCCATTGCCATCCTGGCTGCACCTCCCCAACTCTCAGAATGTGGATGCCTGGCAGGCATGGAAGTTGGGTCTCACAAGAGGAGAGCCACATTGGTTTAAGGCCATGTAGCCTATCTAAATCTGGACAAGGAATCTAGCACAAAGTGCTGTGGATAGATTTTCTTCGTCATTGTGGATATTGCAGAACCTGTGGTCTGATGGGGGTATTTCTATACTGTCTGTTCTTAATGTTTAACTTTATCATTGGAATCCAAAGCATTTATACTTATATTTGGGATAAAACTGATAGTTCTTTTAGCTGCTTATGCTAGTAAACCCTGTCCCCATAACTTTTACAACTCACAATCTCATTGCAAGGAATGGATTCAGTTATATTGCTTTGTGTTTTGTAATTAAGTCTTCAACATTGTCATTGTACTCTTTCTTTCACATAAGTGTCAGAGATTCTTCCATAAATGGTGCAAGAATGGGTCCTGCCTAATAGATAAACATAAGTAGTAATAGTGTGCAACAGAGTGCTGTTTCACCTTTGTAAGATGTAGTAGTATCTACCAACTACATACTGTTGTTGAGTAAGACCTGTTTATTTTAGTGTGCTTACTATTTTGCAGGTCAGAAAATAATCTAGGTTGTTTATGCCTTAGCAGAGTGTACCTATACTATGTGAACATTGACATTTTACTGATGGAATCTAAGGCTTTTAATACTGAGTAGGTAGATGAGATCTCACAGTTTTCTCCCATGCCCAGTGTGTAGTTCTGTATAATCACAGAAATTTAGGCAAGCTTGGTCTGTGTGTAAGTAAAAGCTACAAGGTACATGCATTTGATATATTTATTCACTTAATAAAAAGAGTTGGAGAGTAATGCTACTTCTCATAATATAAATATTTACATGGGTGTAACCTTTTTGTTTGTAGGCTGGATTTGCTGCCCTTTTATGCAAGGCTGGTTGGCACATTGCACCCTTGTATGTCTGATGTAGCAGAAGATCTCTGTTCCATGTTGAAAGGCGACTTCAGATTTCATGTATGTGTTTTCATTCTGTACATTATGGATTCATTTTTAATGTTTCCACAAAATCTCTTACAAATCTATTAAAAGTCAACAAAGCTGATATTGTCATAATATAGCAGTGCTTTTTATCTAATATGTTTGATACAGGTAGTGAGAAGTTTGCAAGGCATCACCCCATGAAGCATAAAGCATAAATTTGCAAGCAGACATAACATTTCAGAACTTACAAGTGAATTGGTTTCTTTCTGATGTTGATCTCCAGAGTATCCAAACACATGGTATCTTTTGTTACCCACATTGGAGTTTGCATATGACAGTGATTCTTAAATTGCGGTCTGGAGATCACCATAGGTCTTTGAAACCACAATGAAAACAATGGGAGAAACAGGTAGATTTTTAGTCATGATTTTTTGTTTCTTGTTTGCAGAAGAGGCAACCACTTTAAATAGCAGGACTCTTCAGCAGTACATTTGACTACAGTGTCCCTCTCCCCACATTCTTACTCATTGGATCACTGCTGCAAAGCTCATGTGTGGCAGCTGCAGTTTTAATTTGGAATTTTTTCAGGCATTTTTCTGCATTCTGTCTAAAAAAGGGAGAAAAAAAGGAAAGATTAATCTTCAAACTGTACTCCAAAACAGTAAGGGTTTATTAACCCATATGAATTGTCAGATGTTTCAGTCTTTTTTAAAAGTCTTCAGGGTCATTGTAAATTATTATTTATTTTAATAAATAAAATGTTAAAATGAATACAAAGTACTAAAGTGAATCAATAAATACCTGTCATGAGGTAATAAATATAGATTGTGTAATCCTACATGAATTCTGAATATGTAATACTCAAACATGCATCCTCCATAAATTTTAATAGTAATCTCAATTCAAAAGCATACAAAAATAAACAGCAATGTAATAAAAATATATCTAATCTCAGGTGAATCGCTCTTAATTGTAACAGTTCTGGCCGCTTTAATTTTTTCTAGAACTTCTTTAGTTGATAAAACCTTTTACATTTCATTATTGGTACAGAGAGAATGACAAGATCAGAGTAAACTAAAGTGCTCAGAACTACAGTTTCACAATTAATGGAAAGCAATCTCTCAGTGATGTGAGAAGCATGAAAGAGAACATAAATGAGAAGACAGGATAAAAAGTTATTTGTTTGAACAAAGTTTTATTATGAAAACTAGCTGCTGTGGGATTCTAGAAATCATGTTTATTACAGTCCATATTTAGACATATTTCATTAAATCAGATATAAGTGATGCAGAAATTGGCTTTCTTGGAAAGTTTTCACAGGAAATTTTTAAAAAGTGAAAAGGTAGCTTTGCTTCTGGCTTTTAAGCATAGGGGAATGGTGAATCTACCAATTAAACCTAGAATCCACTCTTGGTAAGAGATTGTACCATATTAACTTTGTGTATAAATGTAGCTATTGGCCTGGACTCAGAGAGATTTTGGTAGTCCCAGTGGGCTGGCTTAATTAGTTTAAGCACCCTCATGCTGTATCATAAACTGCCTTTGAAAATTCTCTCAGCCTCTGCATAATATGGAGAGCTGCTTCTAATGAAACATGAGCCCAAAGGCCCTGGGGCATATGGAACTAGTTACACAGTTCTTTGGATCCTGGCCATTGTGTTTCAATATCGAGCCTTTAAAACGTGTGTTAAAATTAGTTCCCTGATGCCATCATTTATTTGCGCTTGAGTGGAGGTGCAGAAATTATTTTGGCTTCTGTAGTTCATCATGCTTGAAATCTGGTACCAGCAACAAAAATCCAGAAATGTCAACTTTCACAAACAAGTGTGATTCTTATGCTTGGGAATATGTTAGAGAGTAGCAGTGTGTTCGCTCACTCAACAAAACAACAACAACATCCAAAACACCCGTATGTAGTATTTGCAAAAGGTGAGAAGGTGGGTTTTAAGAAACTCAGATTTATGTGTCCTACAGTGCTGCTCTTCTTTCAGTATTTTCTAATTAAGTATCTGCTTCCATCTGCTCCTTCTGCCCTGTCATTATCTCTGGCAGAACAAAAAACCCCAGGGGTTATATCCTACAATATATTGTTGAATTTTTCTTACCTTTTGTTTGTGGAAGATGCTCTGTCCTAGTGGAGGGTTCTGCTAATGACAGAGTTACTGAGGCTGTAGTGGAAGTGTCCCTACCTACAAAAATGTGGAGAGTGTAATTTGCAGAAATCATCAAGACACCCCTCCTCTCCTCCCATTAGCAGAGGCGTGTTCATAGATATTAAAATGTTCATTTGTCATACCTGGAAAGTAAATCTTCCTACGTTCCCTTCTTCAGGTAAGGAAGAAGGATCAGATTAACATTGAAACAAAGAACAAAACTGTTCGGTTTATTGGTGAGCTTGCGAAGTTCAAAATGTTCTCCAAAAGTGACACTCTGCATTGCTTAAAGGTTAGTGCTTATATGTACTGCTCATTATTGGTTCATGGCCTTTATTTTTTTTCCTGGCATACTCAGAGGCATACTATGCAGAAATGTGTTTGAATATAATTAGATTATTTATAGAACTGCATTATCATCTTTTAAAAAATGAATTAAGAATTGTCAGGGTAAACTGGAATGACTCTTTATAATGGACTTTGTAACAATGATTCCTGTTTTAAGGATTCTTCTGTTTTGCTTCTAATAGAAAAACTTACTTTGGATGCAGCACAAAACGTTATAAGAATATCTTACATTAAACAAGTGTTTCAGTATAAAAGACATTTTAAATGTAACTTATATTTCTGCAGATGCTTTTGTCTGATTTTTCTCATCACCATATTGAAATGGCATGTACTTTATTGGAGACTTGTGGTAGATTCCTCTTCAGATCACCAGAATCCCATTTAAGAACCAGTGTCCTTTTGGTAAGAATAATTTTCTTAAAAGAACCATTTCAAAATCATGGTTACAATTTCATTGTTTTTTGCAGTCTCTGTGACTCACGCTATGGGTTTATGTATCTTTGCAGAACAAAATTAGATGTTGTTCTAGAGCTCAGTAGCTTTTTGGTAGAAGCCCAACCAGTTTCTTGTTGTACCTTGGTTCCTTCTTCTGTGACATGCAGCAGTTTGGAACACACAACCTCAAATCAAAGTTTATTTTCTTTTCCTTCATTGTTCTTCGCTCCACTGAGACAAACTACTAGAGCTCCCCTTTCTCTCCCTGTTGCTTTCATGGAAACATAGAAACAGAGTGAGTTAGAAGGGGTCTCCTGGGCCATCTAGTCTGACCCCCGGCTCCAACCAGCTCCGCTCACAGCATGCCTACCATGTGCATGTCCAGCCTATCTTTGAACACCCTCACCAATGGGGCGTCAGCCACCTCCCATGGAAGCCAATTCCATACCCTCGGGGTCCTAACTGTCAGGAAGTGCTTCCTGGCATCTAAATGAAACCTTGGTTCCCTGAGCTTTGCTCCGACCTGTGTGTCGCCAACATATCCCCTCTGAGTCTCCTCTACTCCAGGCTGAAGAGACCCAGTTCACTCAGTCTCGCCTCATACCCCAGCCCCTGCAAACCGGCCACCAACCTTGTGGACCTGCTCTGCCTCTAGCTTGGCTATATCCTTACTGTAATGAGGGGCTCAAAACTGAGCACAGTACTCCAGTTGCAGGCACACCAGAGTCGTATAGAGTGGTAGTAATACCTCTCAATCTAGAAGTCACACTTCTCACTATGCAACCAAGGGTGACATTCGCCTTCTTGACCATCGCATCACACTGCTGACTCATGTTTAGCCTGCAGTCAGCCAGTACCCCGAGGTCCCTTTCACAAATGCTGCTCTCCAGCCACTTGTCCCCTAACCTGTACTTAAGACACCTATTCCTATGCCCCAAGTGCAAAACCTTGCACTTATCCACATTGAATGCCATCCTGTTGTCTCCTGCCCACTTCCATAGTCTGTCCAGATCCTTTTGAATCTGGAGTACCTGCTCCTCAGTTGTGGCCACTGCTCCAGTTTTAGTATTGTCTGCGAATATGATCAGCAGACTGTTCACCACTTCTTCCATGTCATTTATGAAAAGATTAAACAGGATCGGCCCCAGGACAGAGCCCTGGGGGACCCCGCTTGTCACTGGTCGCTATCCCAATGATTCTCCACTAATGGTTACCCTCTGCTTTCGGTCAGCCAACCATGCCCTAATCCATCAGACAGTGCTTTGGTGTATTCCAAAACTCCTCAGTTTCTCCACCAGGCTATCATGGGGCACTTTGTCAAAGGTTTTGCTGAAATCCAGGTATACCACATCCACTGCATCCCCTCCATCCAGCCATCTCGAAACCTTGTCGTAGAATTCCACAAGGTTTTCTGGCAGGACCTGTTTTTGCGGAAGCCGTGTTGTGTGGCTGCCAGCCTCCCTTCCCTATCTAGCATTACTAGATTTCTCTCTGGTATGAACCTTTCCATTGTTTTTCCTACAATGGACGTAAGGCTAACAGGTCTGTAATTCCCCATGTCCCTTCTACTACCCTTTTTGAAAACTGGGACCACTGATGCCACCCTCCAGTCCTCTGGAACTTCACCCATTGTCCATGAGGCCTCAAAAGTGAAGGCCAGCAGGTGTGAGAGAACCCCTGCCAACTCTCTAAGTACTCTCGGGTGTAACCCGTCAGGGCCTGGCACCTTTGTAATGTCCAATGCCCTGAGGAGCCCCTCAACTTCAGGGGGGGTGACTCTAATCTGTGCCCCTAAGTCCCCAGCCTCATCTAATTTCCTATGCGGATCTCCCCCGTCCTGCTTTGGGGAGAACACAGAGGCAAAATAGTCATTTAGCATCTGTGCCTGCTCCCTCATATCAGTCACTGGATCTCCTTCCTCCTTATTTAGTGGTCCCACTACTTGTCTCCCCTTCCTCTTCCTCTTTACATGCTGAAAGAAGCCCTTTTTGTTGCTCTTTATATTCTTGGCAAGTCTCAGCTCATAATCAGCCATAGCGTGGCGAAGAATCCTTCTGCAACGGGCCTTCTCCTCCCAGTATATCCTTTTGTCTATTTGCCTCAGTACCCATTTCCTATGGAGGTTCCTCTTTTGTCTAATCCCTCTAATCACCTCCTTTCGCATCCATGGCAGTGCTCTCCTCCGCCTCCCCATTTACTAACTAGAGGTATCGTCAAGGCTTGCGCCTCCAAAACTTCCCTTTTGAGTGCCATCCACCCCTCCTCAACTCGCTTGCCTTGTGTTCACTGGATTTTTCCATTTCTCTTTTGCCCCTTAGAGGCACATGGCCCCCAAGGCCTTCTTCAAAAATGCTTCTGCTGCAGTAGGAAAACTCTTTTGTCAGATGTGCTTTCTGAGTGTCTTCTGTGTCTTGAAGAAATGTGTAGGGCAGACTCCTGTACCCATTGCAACATTTTTGCTAAACAGGCGAGGAGGAATAGTTCAGTCTGTCTCTGTGCTCTCTTCTGGGAGCAGGGACTAAAGGCCTGTAAGCTGCACTGATTAGGCTCTTATGTACTCCCTCATCTACTTAATGGTCCACCACCTCCCTCTGCTGCCATACTCATGGAGCGTGCAGCCGCAGACCCAGCTCCCTTGGTTGCACCCAGATGTACAGTACTGACACCTGCAGCTTTCTTCCTGGATCAGTGGCTTGGAACTGGCCCTTTGATGGCCATAGTTGATATTGAGCAAAGCAAAACAGCCTGATCAAATCACCCCATGACTACTTGGACTGCAGGGCTGAAAACAAAGCAGAAGTTGGATTGAGTCCAATATCTTGCTAAAGCTTCTCTAGCCCTGACTCAACCACTAAGACCATTGATCTCACAACCTTTCTCACGCCCTCCAGTGCTAGCACTAGAAAAATTTCTCATCCATGATTAATATAATTAACAGGATGCTCTCTAATGCTTTGGTGCCACCCTTGCGACTTTTCTTGCTACCACTCACCAGGGCACCAATCTTCTTGCAGATATTAATCCCCTTAGTGCCAGTGACCCTCACTGACACCTACTGCATCCTCAGGAAGGTTTCTCTATCATCATTTATTTATTTTATTTATTTAAAACATTTCTATGCCGCCCCATTCGCCGAAGCCTCAGGGCGGCTCACAACATAAAATTAAAATATAAAACATTCAAATATACAATAAATTAACAATATAAAATAAGTTGCCCTGGCCAGATAATATAAGCAAATAATATTAACAATTAAAATGACGTTTAAATAAAAAGGTCTTCACCTGGCACTGAAAAACAAATAACGACGGCGCCAGGCGGACCTCTCTGGGGAGCGCATTCCATAGATTGGGCACCACCGCAGAAAAAGCCCTCCTCTGAGTACCTACCCTCCTAATTTCTTTCACGGAGGGTTCTCGGAGAAGGGCCTCTCCCGCAGATCTCAAGGGGCGGGCAGGCGTATATGGATGTAAGTGCTCCTTCAGGTAACCAGGACCCAAGCC
>NW_025335409.1:8491618-8495384 GCF_004798865.1 Varanus komodoensis
TCTATACTCATTTATATCATTTGGTGTGAACTCTGATGGCACTGCTAGCCCACTTGATCCTCCAGAACATCTTTTCCGAATTAGACTGGTCTGCACCATCCTGGATACTTGTGGGCAATATTTTGACAGGGGATCTAGCAAAAGGAAACTTGATTGCTTCTTGGTCTACTTTCAGGTAGGAGTGAGTTTCATCATTGTGACCAGTTTGATATGCATTTCTCCATATAGCATGGTAATAATTCTGATGTTAAGTACATTATTATGTTTACAATATTAGATACTTTATTTTGTATATTTAATGTATACTTTTTAACTTTGTAACCTGTTCAGGGAGCCTTATTGGTTGATGTGGCGAGATAAAAATCCAATAAATAAATAAGATGAACTGTACAAGCATAATTAAAATGCAAGCCCTGTTCAAAGGCTTGCTGGTGATTCAGTTAAATAATATAAAAAGGAAAAGGAAAGATGCAGTACACTTATGAAATAACATAATCTAGACAGCACTGGGTTATTTATATCTGGGTATAGAGAGTGGCTAAAGAAAGCATCCACAGAATAAAAAGAAAAGAAAAATAAGTTTGAGTAGAAACACAACATCTAATATTAGAAGAAGGAGAGAATGGTGCTGATAAAGGAAGAAAATGGAAAAGTATTTAGACATTGAGAGCTAGTAAGGATAAAGGAGTTTCAGTTAAACAATAATTACGGGGGGGAAAGTTAAGATGTTGAGAAGAAGAAAAAATAAGTATTTGGACAAAAGAAACTAGGCAAGAACCAGACAGAAAAGTCCCAGCAAAGAATAAATAAAAAGGAAGGGTCAATGATAAAATGTCCAGCAGTAAAAGAAGAAAACTGATAAGCTGACTGGCAGGCTGCTTTATCAAAAAAGAATAGTGCATAAGATGCTTAGGGTAGAGAGAATTAAACAAAGCATCAACAAAGTGCAAGAAATTACATGCACTAGAAGGAAATAATTGGGCAAAATAAGATTGTATAACGAAAGTTGGGGAGGAGCGTTTTTAAAGCAAGTGTTAATCTTATTTGACATGAATGCTATGTATGCTACAGTTGCTCAGTAGCACAAATTGAGTGAAGAAGGCATAAGTGAAGTCAACTGTGAAGTTGAGTGGGAGTAGAATACAGTGGTGCCTCGTATGTCAAATGACCCTAAGTTCGAACGATTCAGAGTTCGAACGTTAGAGCCGAGATAAAATCGTTCACAATTTGAATGATGCATCTAAGTTCAAACTGTGAGTAAAGTGGAAAAAAATGCTGTCACTGCAGAAACATCTGTTGTGTATCCAAGTAGTCTCTCGCTGGGAAAGGATCTCTGTGCCTTTTTAGTGAGTGCCTTTTTGATCTTTCCAGTGCCTTTTCAGCATGTGCCTTTATGATTTTTTAGTGTCTTTTCTCACTACATACCGAAATGTGTATTGTTTAGGGTGTGGGAACAGACCTCTTTCCATTATTTCTAATGAGGAACATTGCTTTGTACTTTCAATGATTCAGAGTTTAAACGGCCTCCTGAAACAAATTAAGTTTGAAATATGAGGGACCACTTGTAATAGGAAAAGGTATTAAGATTTTTCAAGTGTCAGATGAGCAAAAATATCAAGAATAGTCAGCAAAGCAGAATTAAATGAAAAAAGCAGTCCCTGCAATTGATACTGTTAAAACAACAACAACAACAGGCAAGAGAAGTGAAGGGAGCAGAAAAAAATTGGCTTGCAAACTCTGGAAATCCTGATGTGGTACAAACCAGCAGGCGTGTTTGTAGATAGATGGCTCCTAACAGTATTGCTGGTCTGTAATTACAAGTGACCTTGTATACTATCAGGCAATATGGTGCTTTTTGTGTGTGTACATTCCACACTGTTCCAGTCACACCAGTCCTCTGGCCCAGTTGGGGACCAGCAAAAATAGGAAAATTATTTTGGGGACCACTGAGGCAAAAATAAAAAGCATTATATACAAAATATAGTATATTGTGTATTAATTTTTAAATATAGTACCAAAAAAAAGAAAATCCTCTAAAATAACCAGAAACTGTGCAGTAAAAATGCTAATAAAAGAATAAAATATTGAAATTAAATGTAATCGAATACAACTGAAATTTTTAGAGAATAATATGTAATCCAAATAAGGCTACTGTGAAATCTGCTGTTGCCTTTCAAGAATACTTGATCAGAAATTTACAATAGCAAGATACAAAATCAATATAAATGCAATACTATACTTCTACAATATTAGCAGAGCAATACAAATCAATCAAAGTTACATAATACAATAATATTCATAATGTTAAATACTGAAATACAATGAACTTCAAATCCTCATACATACCAGTACAGACTGGCTGAGAAAACACTCTTAGCACAGGCCTGCCTCAGTATTTCCCTTCCCAGCAGAAAACACAGCAGAGAAAGGAAAGGCCTGGTCTTGGGTCTCTACCCAGAGGGCAGACCTGGCATGGTGCAGCTCCCGGCTGGCTCCCATTGAGCTGCCTCTCCCCTCCCCAGGGAGGAATCTGCAGCGAGAGCACAGTGAGCCCTGAGCTGGTACATGGCGAGTGAGATGCCCCTGTCGTGCACGTGCATGGCAGCAGTTCTTTCACGGACGGGCAGGAAATACCAGTGGACTGGTGGTTGAGAACCACTGCTCTAACCAATAGTCTTCTGTCTTTTCAAAAAGGCATGGCTTTTACATGGGTAGTAACTTCTGGGTAGCTGAACCTATCAGAATTCATTCATCCACTCTGTTCTTTGCTTTGGGTACCATTTTATCAGTTTGTTTTTTAAACAGCCTTCTAAGTAACTCTATTATCTAGTATTTTTTAAAAAATAATTAAATGCCAGTTAGGGTGTCATCCATGTGACTGCCTGTGGCCCTTTGAACTCAGGCGAGTACAGGTATCTAGTGGAAGGTAGAAAAAGCACAGACACTAGGATTGCTGATGTGTTCCATCTGTCCTCCAAAACTGGCCATCTGAAGGTTTTTCTCCTCTCCCCAAGGAGGTGAGGCTGCCTTAGCCCCCATTTGCTTCAAGTACTTTGGTCCTAGATTGCAGAAAGCTTTAAAGGCCAAAACTAGCACTTTAAATTAGGCTCAGAAAGACACTGCTAACCTGTGCAGCTGATGCAGTGTAGGCATTATATAGTCTTGTCCCCACTAACATTAGGCAGCTGCATCCTGCACTAGCTGAAGTTTCTGAATTGACTTCAAAAGCTGCCCCATGTACAGTGCATTACAGTCTTACCTGCATGCTGCTAGTGCATGAATAGCTGAGGCAAGGTCTTTCCTCTCCAGCTAGATCAATGGTACTATAAAATGTGAGTGAATTGGATGTGGATTCCATAATAAAAACCTTGTCTGCAAGTAGCCTAGGGTGTAGTAAGATGAATTAATTTTAAGATATGAGTAATTCAGAACAACACATGGTGCTGCATATCTATATATTAATGAAATCATTTTAATATACTTTTATGCCATGCCACTTTTTGCTTAAGGGGATTTGTCTCCCACAAACATCAAAATGCCCTTGAATATTTTTTTTAAACAATTTATGGAACTTCTGTATTGATCTGTGGTCTTGTTGATCTTGGAGACATCTTTGCCTATATAATCTTTTTATTATTTATTTATTTATTTATTAAAACATTTCTATGCCGCCCCTTGCCAAGGCCTCGGGGCGGCTTACAACATTGAATACAAAATACATTAAAACAATGACAATTAAAATATATACAGTAAAATAAAATAAGCC
>NW_025335409.1:8495484-8498881 GCF_004798865.1 Varanus komodoensis
GACCCACACAATCGGGTCCACACCCTTGCAGAGGGAGAGGTCGCTCTCAAGCACAAACCTCACCAGGAAGTGATCTGACCATGACAGGGGAGTCAAACATAAATTCCTCACCCTCAGACCACCCTCTTCCTGCCCCGTCGAGAAAACCAGGTCCAGAGTGTGTCCACATTCATGGGTCGGGCTGGTGACAGGTTGATACAGCCCCATGGCCGTCATGGAGGCCATGAAGTCCTGAGCCGCCCCGGTCAGACCATTCTCAGCATGGAGATTGAAGTCCCCCAGGATGCATAACATCCTGGGGGTCCTCAACACCAGGTCCGAGACGATCTCCGTCAGCTCAGGCAGGGAGACTGTTGGGCAGAAGGGTGCACGATACACCAACAGAATCCCCAATCATATACACGTTTGTGCAACCTGTTCCTCCTCGAGGTGGTGGTGGGGGGGTGCACACAAACCAGAACTCTCTGCCTTCAGATCTCCACATGCAACACCCACTGAACATTATTGGAAGTACTTACCATGGCAATTGGCCCACTCTCTGGTTCGAATATAAAACTGTTCCAGGGCTTGAGTGGAAAGTTAGGAAGATTTGACATCTAGGTGCAGGTATGGTGGGCAGAAAGAACAGGGGACAGGGACATCGTAGAGGGCAATGCAGGTTATCTGCCTTTATACATTATTGAACTATCCTGGTAAACACGGGGTGCTCTATTCAGTGACTTTGTCAACAGAAGTGCAAGTCAGGAAACCCGAATTGACCTTCACTTGGTGTAAGTTGTGCAGGATAAGGTTGCTGTAGAATTTCCTTGCCTTGTCTAGGTTTCTTATAATAAATTTGACAAAACAAACGACCGAAAAACTAGTCTTGCATTCACAGAGTGATTTCATTTTTGTTCATTTTTCAGGAACAAATGATGCGAAAGAAACAAGCAATGCATCTTGATGCACGCTATGTCACAATGGTAGAAAATGCCTATTACCACTGCAACCCTCCTCCAGCAGAAAAGACTGTAAAAAAGAAACGTCCTCCTCTCCAGGAATATATTCGGAAACTCCTGTATAAGGATCTCTCCAAAGTCACTACTGAGAAGGTGCATCCCTTTCATTCTTGTTTTCTTGCTCAGAATATTACCCCTGTGAAGAACATTTATTCTAAAATAATTTTAAGGCAGTGGCCAGATTGCAGTGATACAGACTTCATTTCCATTTTTTTTTAAATGAGCATGACCTTCAGTAAAGGAAAGTGGAGTACATTACAATAATTACAGTGGTAGAGGCCAGGCATAAAACTTCCCCCAATACTGAGTTGAACATAAATAAATAACTATTTTCTAATTGTAAAATATTTGAGAAAACAGTACAACTTAGATTTTTCATGGATAAGTCAATGTTATCTTCTCTTACAAATATTTAAAAAGAGAATTCAGGAATTATTAGCTTGCAACATTTTGCAAGCCTACTGGTGTTCAACATAATGCATTGGTGGCCCATCAACAAATACAAGGTTTTGTTTTGTTTTTTGCTTGCTTAAAATTAACCATAAAGACAAATGAGCTCTCTTCCAGTTTTATATTTTGCCAGAGGACAGTGCTTTGCTGCTGCAGGGAAGTGGTTATTTAAAAGCCTGCAAGGACCACAGTTCTGCTTTTCTTGTTGTTTTGTGGGCCTTCATAGTTCCTTGCCATCATTGTTTAAAAGGCTTTTGAATTAAAATTTAGCTTTTAATTGCCTGTGGCCATGATCCAGCAAAGCAGAATGTGTGCTTGTGGGAGATTCTCAGGAGTTTCTTTGGAATACCCACAGCAGCCCATTTGTACAACTTAGAAAGGACGAGCTGTTTCTTTCAGTGACATTTTAAACTGCAAATCATTTTGCCTCTTTTAGTATTTTGTGGAAATGTGTAAGAAAACTTCCACTCTTCAGTATTTTCCTCTGTCAGCAGCTCAGATACAGTTTGTCACAATCTAAAGACTATTGACTTACACGAACAAGGTAAATTCTTAATGTGGAATATGAGGAATAGATGTACATTCTAATGATTTTTTCTTGTGGTTTTATACTGAGTAATTCTCTATTTCAAGATAAGTTGACTCTCTTCATAGTGCAAAGATAGACATTGGGTTCATTTCTCTGACTTTTAATGTTACTTGGATCATGAAGTCTCTAAACTGTTTTTGGAATTAAACTATTTTTGGAATAATACTTAAGAGTCAGCATACTTATGTGTAAAGCATCCAACTTTTTTTTCTTTTTGAGTGACTTTTTTTTAAAAATCTTGTTCAGGTCCTGAGACAGATGCGCAAATTGCCGTGGCATGACCCTGAAGTGAAAGACTATGTTATATGTTGTATGATCAACATTTGGAATGTGAAATATAATAGTATTCACTGTGTAGCCAACCTTTTAGCGGGGCTGGTACTTTATCAAGAGGATGTTGGAATTCATGTTGTGGATGGTGTTCTAGAGGATATTCGACTAGGAATGGAGGTAATATATTCTTAGGTTTTTATAAGCTTTTTTTAACTACCAAAAATGGAAATTTGAATTATATTTCTTTTAGTATTTTTACTACAGTACTCTGATAGTAAACTGCATCCATAAATTCTTCTGCAGAGGAGCCTGTTGATCTAGCTGCATTTTTCACATAAGTTGCAGTGTTTGCACATCATGCAAAAATCATGCATGCAAACTATGAATTGTACTTTAAAATAAACTCCAGAGTTCAATTGTTTATCAATTAACTACTGATTTCAAGCAAGCAATTATGATTCCTTGTTTGCATATAACAAGCCAAGATTTACTACCAAACTCTAGTTTATTCCAAAGGGGAGCAGCTTCAGTCCCATTTGCATAGACTCCTGTCCACACGTACATTTAGTGCTAAATCCTAGTTTGGCATTATGTATAAACACATGGAATAAAGGGTGCAGAAAAATAACTGTTCTGTCACAGCATATTGTGCTGTTGTCCCTGAGATAATCTTTATTTTGACCTTTAAATCTCTAATTTGTTGAAAGACCATGTATGTGAGGTACTGAGGGCTGAAGAGGCCAGGATCTAAATTCTCTGTTTTCTTTTGTCAAGTCTTTTGCACTAGCTTATGCATGTCTATCATTAATTGTCCATAGTGTAGGCAATCTCACTACTGTTCTCCTTTTCTCTGCTTGAAATAATAGTATTGTTTATCACTTCTGAATCCTCCACAATTATTGGAGTACTGTTCATACATTAAAAGTTAAGATAATCCCTGCTTGCAGCCATAGTAGATTATGATGCCACTGATGGGAGTGTTGTTCTCTTTTCAAGCCTAAGAAGTCTGTTTTAACTTTGCATTGACATTCTGTTCACTTGAAGGTTAATCAGCCAAAATTCAACCAACGGAGGATTAGCAGTGCCA
>NW_025335409.1:8498981-8514665 GCF_004798865.1 Varanus komodoensis
ACTTGAATTGGGCCCGGACTTCAATGGGAAGCCAGTGAAGCTGACGGAGAACTGGAGTCATGTGAGCATAACGTCCAGTTCCCGTCAGCAGCCTGGCAGCTCTATTTTGAACCAATTGAAGTATCCGGACCGTCTTCAAGGGCAGCCCCACGTAGAGCGCGTTACAGAAGTCAAGACGGGAAGTCACCAGTGTATGAGTCACTGTTGCGAGGCTGTCGTACTCCAGATAGGGGCGCAGCTGATGAATCAGCCGAAGCTGGAGGAAAGCGCTCCTCGCCGCTGCTGTTACCTGAGCTTCGAGTGAAAGCTCCAGGTCGAGGAGCACTCCCAAGCTGCGGACCTTATCCCTATTGCATCTTCCTTATTCCGAATCTTATTGCATCTTCCATTTTAGAAGTATTCTACAGTATTCAGACTGAGGAAGCTCAAGACATATTGCATAATATTGTTCTTAATAAGGCAGTTAATGTAAAGCTAGAGAGGATAGATAAAAGGTAGATACAGTACCTTGCCCATATGTTATTTTGAAATAGTATCTTGTTTTAAAACAGCTGGTCATACTATAATAATGCCTTGCAGAGGTGTTCACCTCTCTTTGACTTTGCCACATTTTGTTGTGTTACAACCTGGAACTGAATGGATTTAATTGCCGTAGTTATCAGTTGATATACACAAGATCTTAAAACATCACATGTACTTTGACAGATTGGTGTGTATGCGTGTGTGTGTGTGTGTGTGTGTGTGTGTGTGTGTGTGTGGAGAGAGACCTAAATTCTAGACTAGCCAGAGTGATATATTCACTTTGCAATTATCTTTGTCTTTCCAGAGGTATGTCTGGTGGAAGAAGAGCCTGGATGTTTGGACAAAAGATCACCCGTTCCCTATAGACATTGATTATATGATCAGTGATACATTAGAACTGCTGAGACCAAAGATAAAACTCTGCAATTCTCTGGAAGAATCTGTTAGGCAGGTACAAGAACTGGAAAGGGAAATCTTAATCAAATTAGGTAAGAATGTTATGTCAGGAAGCACAAGAGCTGAAATAATTGCTGCCTGATCTGAGGCTTGTACACCTTACCATAACCTTAAGTCAGGACCATTGACCCTCTCTTGCCCCAATGGCTGAGTCCAATTTGAGAGAAGTTATTGGGAGCCATGCTTCAGTGGTCGGTGGGGCCAAAGGCAAACTGGACAGGGCCAAAAGGCATAGGAAATCGTTCATTGTTTTTGCCTGTTCACCTGCCCTCTGCAAACATGGGAAGAATGACAGCAGAAAAGTGAAGGAGCAAAGCCTCATTTGTCTAGCTGTCCTCTTTTGGGCAACTAAAGCTTTTGGGGTCCAGAGGGAGGAGAATGCTTGTGAATGGCCAAGAATGTGGGTCTGTTCAGGGCCTGTTGCCCAAGGGTTTCACAGTTTGGATTTGGCATGGCCTAATGATTTGTTAAATTTGCAATTGCATATCATTTCCTATAAGAGAGGTAAACTGATTATCTGAAAATTGCAACAACCTGCACATGCCCAATGATATAAAGAAAGCCTAGAAATTCTAATTAAAGAATAATAGATTGGTGCTTCAGAATGAAAATTAGATGGAACTCCCAATTCTGGTGAGAAAGTTGGATGAATTTTGTAGAAATTGAAATACAAAGTTGGATTTGTGATTGAATTCCAAAAGTAAAGCACTACATAATATTTAATTTTATTTTTGAAAAGATGTTTACCTATACCCACAAACCACTGGTTTTTCAGTAGATTAAAATATAATACATCAAATATTTTAAAATATAATAAGCTGTGCAATAAACCATATAATAAACCACATTAGAGTAATCTGTAATTCCTTTGATATGCATTCTACATTTTAACTAAACAGATTCTGCAGATAGTAATAAAACTCTGCAATTTCATTAAGCAACAAAAGCTATCACTATGAAGGCACCCTGCTAATAAGAAGCTTTTGCTACAGGGTGGTATAGAACTGGAATGAATAACCATAATCATGATGAAATATATAAGATGGGGTAGCCTTATGTCAAAAGATACTGATGTTCATTGAGAAGAAAACAGAATGAACTGAATTGTAATTATTTTAATTTCAACTGAGATGTAAATGTCATTTTCTTGTGGATCAGGGTTACCTCTGGTACTGTGTATGGATGACTTTTGTACTTGATACAGGTGCAGGCTTCTCACAACATTAGTCTGATACAGGATCTGTTGATTTAATGTTGGAATGTCCTTGCCTTATTTATTTTTTATATTCCAAAATAGCAAGCTTTGCTGACTTGAAACTTCAGTGTTAAACATACTCTTTATGTTTTGGAATTTGCCAACCTGCCTTGGAGTGGGAAAGGATGTGGGAGCACTGAGGGATTGGCTCTTAAACCCATCTTCCTGCTAGGGAAGAAGGATGGGTCTAGTTTTTCAGTTGCCTGTTGAAAAACTAGTCTTAATGACCCACTGAATTATACTTTTCTCTCGTCCATTAAATAAGATGAATTGCTTTGTCCTCCAAAATGTGCTGGAAATTTACTTGAAGAAATTCCAAAGACCCTGTATTTGTCCTGATGTAGTGGCTTACATAACTTGAAGCTTGAGCTTGGAGATGTTGCAACCTAATCCTTCACATGCCTCTCAGAAATAAATCCCATTGACTTCAGTGGGACTAAGGCTTTCAGTCTTAGTCAGAGTTTTCCGTAATGTATGTTTCCTAATTCTTGTTTCCTTTCATAGGACTTGTGAATGACAAGGATTCTAAAGATTCACTTACTGAAGGAGAGAACCTGGAGGAGGAGGAGGAGGAAGAGGAAGGTGGAGTAGAGATAGGAGAACAATCTGGAAATGAAAGTGAAATAAATGAGCCAGAGGAGGAGGTGATTTCCCCACCACCACCACCACTAATTTTCTTACTTACAGCTTGAGAGAATGTATAAGCATACGATGATGGCCGGTTACCCAGCCGAGGCTCAAGATTTCAAAAACACTTGAAAGTGACCTGATAGTTGTCCTCAGCCTAATGCCAGCATAACTGGGAATTGCATACTTTATTTTAGGAATCATGCCTGCTGTTTCCTGTACTTACTATGGCCCTTTATTATGTATTTGAAGCTTCTGAGGTTAGGAAATAATTGGGTCTGCTGATCAGCATCACTGTAAGGAGGTCAGGTGTGGAATTCTCTTTTGCATTATCAAGAACTTCATGCAAGAAGATGTGATCTTAAGGAAAGCCTTCTCACAGTAGAGTGAGAACTGGGAAAGAGTCCATGGACTCTGATAGGGCAGATTTGGTACATATACTGAGCAATGTAACAGATAGTGTGTGGGTTCACCCAGAGTCCCATCATCAGTTTATTTGTATGCCACTCTTCCACAGTAAACTTTCCTCAGAGTGGCTTCCAACAACATCAGGGGAAAAAAGCATATCTAAAATGTAGCAAGCAACATTCCAGATCCAAATACTGAAATAAAATAGGTTAAGTTTATTAGGTTAAGCTTCATAATATACCAAGGTTAAGCAATCCACTCCAGTGAATAGTGAGGCCCAGCAGAATAGAAAAACAAATATCTGAACAGAAATGAAAATAATACATCTATTCTAAAATGAAAGAGTTACCCATTTCTGATGGTTCCTAGGTAGTGTCAGCCTTTGCCTGTGAAGCTAGAGTTAGTCAGGGCCCTGCCTCCTCATGCAAAAGTGGAACTGAGCATGACAGAGCAATAAGGGGCTAGTTGGGTCTTGCAGAACTTATATCACGATGTTCTTCTGTAGTTTTGATCTCCTCCTTTTGGGAGTGGTGGAAGATGGAAGAATTTCACCATCTGAGCATAGACACTCTCTTCCTCTGCAAGGCTTTGTGCTTCATCTAGCTTAGCCTGCCATACTATGCACTACGCTATGCACATTCTCTAAAGCTTAAATCCTTAACCATATTACCAGCATGCATAATTTTTAAACAATGATTATCTACCTTAGATTGTTCTAGTCCATACAGTTGCTGGACTGTAAGGGAATCTGTTGAGCATAGCAGTTAAATAACAGGATAAATATTCAGTAATACTTTGCTGGGAAATATTTATCTGCTACTGATCAACTGGGTAGAGAGTATTTCAAAATGCAAGTAGTAGGGATTCCTAGAAAACAAATCTGACTCTCTCTCTATATATGAAATAATTAAACCTTTGAAAATTGCAGTTTGTGTCCGTTGTGTTGAAACATGGCTTGAGATTGTACATTAAAGCTGTTAACATTTCAGGAGGGCTCCGACAATGATGATGAAGAGGGAGAAGAAGAAGAAGAAGAAAATACGGATTATCTCACAGACTCTAATAAGGAGAATGAAACTGATGAAGAGAATACTGTATGTATTGTTTTTAAGATTAATATTTGGAACCAAAAGCAATATGCACTCACACTAAGTAGATGGATGCATAATATTAATGAGCTTGATTTGGCTTATCAATTCATATAAATATCAAGATACAAAATGTGGTAAAGTAGTCCTTGTGTAGGCACAATATCCACAAATGAAGATGTTGACATAGGATTCAATATTTTGGAAGCTCAAGTAAAATTGCATAAAGAAGAGAGAGAGGGAAGCTAGGTAGGAATACTAGTATTACAGACCAGCCTTGGATTCTTTTAATAGTCCATTGCTGATGTGCAGGGAAAACACACAGAGACTTCTGGTCCCCAGAAATGGCCCAACATACTGAGCTGCATAGGTAATGTTCGTTTGAGCCCTCTACTGATCTTGCCACATGCAGATATTGTGCCTACATTAGGATGGATTGTGCACAAAAATTCACTGTTTTCATAACTGTCCACCTGAAGAATACTGATGATTGGCTTTGGCAAGTGTTTGCCAAAACAAACTGGTCTACCTCACCTATGTTGTATTGGAATGAAGTGAATGAAGTTCGGTGTGGTGTAGTGGTTAGGGTGTTGGATTGCAACTCAGTGGCTCTAGGTCCTAGTTCCCACTTGACCATTATGTCACTGAGTCACTTTGGCCCAGTCACTGACCCCCCACCCCCAGTCTACCCTTCTTCATAGGGTTGTTGTGAGTACAAAGTGGAGAGGAGCATGAGGATGATGGAAGCTACCTTGTAGGGGGGAAATACCCTAATATTTTATCTATTTGTTTATTAGATTTAGATCCCATTTTTTTCTTATAACAGATTCAAAGTGGCTTACCTCATTTCCTCCTCCTGCTCTCAATCTTATCCCCCCAATAACAAGGAGGGAGGGAGGGCTGACAAGTCTATGACTGGGCCAAGGTCACCCACTTGGTTCCTTGGCCAAGCAGGGACTAGAACCCAGATCACCTGAGTCCCAGTCCTACGTTCTTAACCACTGTACCACAGTGGCTCTCTCTCACTGGCTCTCTCACACTGTTATGTAACAAATAATTTCTTGATTTCTGGCCAAATTTCTGCATCCTCTTGGGTATCAGTTCTGTACTGGCATTGGTTGGCATAAGCTATTATTGAACTGGCAACTGTTACGTTGTCCAGGCGATAGCTGTCTGTGCACTTAATATATAATCTATATATACTTTTATAAAAATGTGACAAATGAAACTGCCCAGAGAGCTTCAGTTGTGGGCAGTATAGAAATGCAATAAATAAATAAAGGTGCAAGTGATTGAAAATAATCTTATAATAATCCGATGATTGAAATTGCATTAAGCAGGGAGTTTTATTTAAAACTGCTAGCTGCTTCCAAAGATGAAAATGTTGAGGGTTTTGAAGCCCACAGTTTGAGGGATACAATTGAATTTTTTTTGTGCCTAATTAACTCCTTCACAAGTGGCTAATTTATAGACAAAACAACTTCTGAGTTAAGAAGCACATGTATTTTGACATATGGCTGAGACATTGCATACAAATGTCACACCATTAAAATATGAACTATTTCTACCTATCATTTAGAAAAACATTTTGTCCTGATCCTAAACACCAGTTAAAACTTGTTAATAGCTATCGAGAGCCAGACAAATCACTTCACAGCCTGTTAAACACCATGTAACTGATCTTAACTGAGAAAGAATTATATTAGCTCATCAGACTAAGGAAATAATAGCATTTTTTTCTTCCCCCATTTTATTAGGAAGTAATGATTAAAGGAGGTGGACTGAAACGTGTCCCGTGCGCTGAAGATGAAGACTTCATTCAGGCATTGGACAAAATGATGCTGGAAAATTTGCAGGTATTGCATTTATTGTCACCTGAATTGGTTGACTTACTTGTGCACTTCCACAGAAGCCCTAATTTAGCTTTTATGGAAGCATTTTTGTGCAACCATCTTGAATTGTGCCTCTAGTAGTGCACCTTATTTAAAGTGGATGTTTAAAAAACATTCCATTTTCTCTACTTGGACACCATCCAGTGGTCCAGATACTGGGGTACCCTTCATCCTATCCACAAGGATGTGGATGACTTTCCTGTTTAACTGTTTGTAAAATTTGCACTGTGCTTTTCTGTAAATTATTCTTAGAAAAGGAGTACAATAGTACGAATGAAGGCAGTGGCAGGATTGGGCACAGCAGCAACTATTAAGAACAGGCAAAAAACAATCTGGCATCTTAAAAGAGCTGGGGAAGTGCAAAGATCTTTCATACCGAAAAGACATAAATGTGTGCCAGGAAAACCTGTTATATCCTGCTCACTGTAGAATTATATAAAATTAGCATACTTAGTATTCCTTAGCATACTAAGGAAGTCAAAGGCTTACCTTAAAGTATGCTTCCCAGTACTCTGGTTTCAATGGAAACTGAATTTGAGCCATAAATATATTGTCTGCTGAATCTGAACCAATAATAATAATTTTTAAAATCCTGGCTTAATTACCTGATATTTTTTGGAGGGGGGAGAATAGCTCAACTCCCTGGATGAATATTTCCATCCAAAAAAGAATTACATTTCAACACAAGTATGTTCTTAGCTGTTAGACTCAAAAAGAAAAAGTCCAACAGGACTTGAATAATAATATCAAATATATTAGCAAATGTTAGCAACATTACATAAAATTTGGTGAGTGCAACGTGTTCTGGCCATTATGGTACATGGGATTTGAGCATGATTGCTAGAGATTACACAGGAAGAAGAAGAAATATTTTGCTTAATACTTTCCTTTTGGGGGCACAATTGATTTTGCTGTTACTGTACTCTTGGCATGAAGCTGCAGTCATTGCTAGATTCTTCGTGAGTGTACCTGATAAGATCCAAAATGGTTTACAAAGAATGTCAACATGCATACTTCTAGGTATACAGACAGAATTAATATATGTCTAAAACACAATCTGGGAAGCAGTTATATAGGTTACTATGTTCATATCACCTTGTTCGTTGTCATAGCTAAAATAAGCACTTCTTTTTACATTCTGTTTTTGTACTCGGACATTTACACTTTGTGTTTATATTGCACATTCAGCAAAGGAGTGGCGAGTCTGTGAAAGTGCATCAGCTAGATGTTGCAATTCCCTTGCATCTCAAGAGCCAGCTCAAGAAGGGTCCACCACTAGGTGGTGGGGAAGGAGAATCTGAATCTGGAGACACAATGCCTTTTGTCATGTTAACTCGAAAAGGCAACAAGCAGCAGGTGAGGATCTATCGCGATGTGAATTAATGTTGTCCTTTTAACATGTATTACCTTCTTAATGTCCTTATTCCTGCATGTTCTCTTCAGTGTCCAGTATTGCTGGGAAATGAGACTGAAGTAGGGATCAGTGTGAAGACCTTTTACAGTAAGAAGTCTCAGCGAGCAAAAAAGATGTTAAGCAGTCATTGCCTCATTTGAAATGCAGGGAAATATCACAGGGAATTGTCATGTCAGGCCTTACCGTGCTGGAGCAAATGTAAGGTCTTCTGTTTACTTTCCTAGCTTTCAGAGAACCTTCTGAAATTCCTGCTAATCCTTTTTCATTCTCATGAATATGAGCCTAAAGCAGGAAACATTTTCTGTTTTATTCTTAAAGGAGAGTGATCATCCTTAGACAAGAATAATCGATGAGAATTGTGTCCTTACTCTTGAAGCAGAATAATGTATTCCCAGCATGTTGCCACATTGAAAGGGTATCACTTTCCATAATCATGTTACAGCTGTATGAGACCAGCCATCCCCAGCTAGGTGCCCTCCAAGGATTTGAAGCTGCAGCTCCCAGCATTTCTGACAGTAGGCCTTGCTGACTAAGCCTGATGGGAATTGAAGTTTGAAACATCTGTAGGCTACCTAGAAAGACTAGAATCTAGAATGAGATTTTATGCAACATAATAGTTCAGATCTATGGTCTTAGGTATACCGCTCTCTCTCAGCACTCCATCAGCAATTTAGGAATGATAACAATCTCCCTTATCAAGTAGTTTTAAGTATTACAACAAGAGAACATTTGTGAAATGCTTGTAACACTCAGAAACATTTTAGGAGACTTACCATCATCATTTAAAAGGATACGTTAAAAACAGCAAAATATTGTTTCTTCCAGAGCACTCAAAATATTTTCAGGGAACAACATGGGAATATTTAGATGTGTTCCATTACAATCAGTAGGATTTACTTGCATCCAGATTCCAAACCAGTGCTCTAGCCATACTTTTGCTTACCAGTAGTTTTAGAACAATAGCAGTTTTTTTCTATGTGGCACATAAGTGTAACCAGATCGATACTTTACTCTTGTTCACTCACCATCATTCAGATTATTCTTCTGAATAAGGTATGCCATGTTGCAAGTAAGTGGTACCACACTAAATGGAGCAATACTTGTATACTTTATTTGCCTCCTAGAAGTGATTAGTCATGCATCTGGTCTGTCCATTGGGTTCTTATCAGTGTCTTGTGCCCCTTCAGTTTAAGATCTTAAATGTACCGATGTCTTCCCAACTGGCTGCAAATCACTGGAATCAGCAACAAGCTGAGCAAGAGGAGAGAATGAGAATGAAAAAACTGACATTGGATATCAATGAACGGCAAGAACAAGAGGATTATCAGGGTAGGAAAATGCTTTTGAAGGTCTTTCATATAGATGATGTCATCACTTCCCTCACTGTAGCCCTTTTGGGGTGCTTTTACACAGTCCTTTTGTCACTGCTCATTTGTTTAGTTTCCAGATGCATAAATGACTGCTCTGAGTCACTACCTAGGAGAAGACCGATTGCAGTCCTACCATAGTTTACCAGATTATTTTAGAAAAGCAAAAGCCAAAGATCAGCACAATGAAAAGATACACTGGTCAAATAAATATTGCTGTTTCTTGAAAAGCCCTTCCATCAATTCACAGTTGTTTTATGTCCAGTAGGCTTCCTAAAGCTCTAGGCTGGTTACCAAGAGAAAGAGTGATAGCTAAAAATCTTTCAGGAAGCAGAGTGGGATCAGTTATGGTGGTCTCTGGCTAGCATGAAAAATAATTATTCTGAAATGTACAGACCGGAATTTTCAAACATGACTTTCTTTGTTTGCCTTTAAAAATTACTTTCTTTTTCATATTTGCTTTTGTTCTGTCATAGTTATGCCAGTAAATATGTACTAGCCCAATAACCATTACATGTTCCAAATAAAATGGGAATTTGTGTATTTTTGTTGGTATTGCAGAATTTAGTCAGAAAGGTTTAACTGTTTCACCGAAAAAAACAGGATTTCTCAGGATTCTCCTTCTGAAAGATTAAAAACTTGGGAGCTACGGCAGTTGACAGTGCTAATATTTGTTTAGATTTGCAACAATACCCTCTGCCACATGTTAATGTTGCTTTCAAATTTATAAGCAGAAATGATGCAGTCCCTGGCTCAGCGGCCAGCTCCAGCAAATACCAACCGAGAACGGCGGCCTCGTTATCAGCATCCAAAGGGAGCACCTAATGCTGATCTAATCTTTAAAACTGGTGGAAGGTAGGTATTCTGGAAACATGGTTTTGTTATTGCAAGGTTTTCAATTTGCCCAAACATTCATTATTTAGACATGGAAAAAGCCAATAATTAGCCAATAGTAAAAGTGATCATTTCCTTGAGCAAGAAGAAATATATCCCTTGTATTCTCATCAATCCACAGTTCTTTGTAACTTAAAAAAGATACTTTAACTCTTAACTGTAATTGGTAATCAACTCATTAAACTATTCCCATCTAGGCAGAGAAATTTTAAAAACACAGTAGAGAGAATCAAAACAATCGTACAGTTAATGAAGCTACTAAGTTACTTTGGCCTAGCAAGGACATGGCAAGTTTATTTTCACTAAGTCTTCCCTCCATAGGTACAGAACAAAAAATGTTTGTTCAGATATCTGCTCCCTGCAAGAAGCTTTGTCCTAAACCATGTTAAGTGAAGAGAGTGATTACTGCACAGTGATTTTGAATAGGCACCAGGAGACTAATATACTTCCACAGCGTCTATAGAGAGATTTCATTCCTACTTTCATAGTAATTGACCCTAGCTGAGGAAGGTTAGTTATCCAAAGCTGCATGGGTACAGATTGACAGGATATTTCTTGCAAGCCAGTGACCTGTAGAACTCAGGTGTCAGCCTTTTTCATACAAACAATTTAAATCCTGGCTGATGGAGTCAGAGAAAACTTGGAGAAGACCATGATTAAACCTACTCAGAATATTACCCCCCAAATGGCTTAATAATTATTTTTATCAATTTCCATGCATTATATCCCTATATTGTAATTGAGGTTTGGAGAAGCTGAGAGCCAGCTATCGCTGAGAGCCAGCTATCGCTAATTGCCCAAAGCCACCTAATGAACTCTGAACTGGGGCTTCCTACTTTCCAGTTTTAACCATTAATCTATGGCCATGTGCTGCCTCCAGCTCTTTCTAGTCACTTCTCTAGTTTTCTCTTGTGTTGGTCTCTACGTGGCACCTGTACAGAGAAGTAGCAATCCCTGTGATGGAGCCCCATGTCAGGTCGTCTCCGGGGTGCTTCACACACATATATTTCTATCCCACCCTTCCTTGCAAGGAGCACGTGACTTATTGTCACACATCTGCTTGTAAAAAGAAAATGCTTGCATAGTCATTTGTCTTCTTGCCACAGCCACATGTTTATCATCAATCTATTGCCTAACTTTGGTGATTTGGTGAGGGATAATTGAGCACCTGTAACAAGCAGGTCAAAGAAGAAGGAAAGTGGGAGGAGAAAAGGTGTTCTTTTAAATAAGTAGTAATGTTGTGACCAAATATTCCACTTCCAAAATAACTTTATTCTGAGCCAAAGAAAAGGTGAAAGAGGATCACAGAAGAATGCAGTTCATAAAAGATAGTACTTGCTTCTCAAATTCACTGTCATTCCTTTTTTCAATATGAGCAGGCGTGAGAGAGGGAACAGACAGCGTCGAAGCTGAGATTAGTCACGGAAAAGAAAGAAAAGTGAGTTGTGGAGCAGGAAGGTTCAAGGTATAGAGAATGAAAGTGGTAGCCCTAGGAGTCAGGATAGCCTTGTTCTAGAAATTGCAGCTGGGCAGTCAGTGGTTGGTTGTTATGTTGTATAAACCTTGCATGGATGACCCAGCATGGGTAGCTTTTTCAAACTAATCACAGTAGGAACCCATGGTCTGTTCTAGTGTTTTTTTCATCCACAGTAGGTTGTTGTGTCATCCAAACCCAGACAGCATGAAACAGTGTGGATGAGTCCCAACAGCCACAGAGCTGCTTGGCAAATGCAGCAAAAATCCCTTCTTGTGTCAAACAAATGGCTTTCAGGTGACTGCCATTGCCAGTCAATCCCAAAGGGCCAGAACAGCACCTTGGGATAGCTAGCAGTGACCACTTCTTCTTCCCACCGCAATCTTGAGTGTTTGCCATAAGTTCCTCCATTTTTCCAGAGATCACCAAAGCCAGCAGTAGAGGCAAGCACAAGCTGCCCCTTCAGAGTGTCCAAAGGCACATCGGAGGGTCTGCCCACTAATTTTAATTACTTGTTTTGCACTGCAGAGAGGTGTAAAAATAGATGTTTGTTTTATTTTTTTTTCTGTTGTACAAAGGAGCTCAGTCTCAGAAGTACAACAGGGCCAACTTCCAGCCTTAGCTGAGGTAATGTGTAAGAGGATGTCCCAACCCCTTACCCTGCCCCTGCTTACTTTGGAAATCTTCTTGCTTTCAACGGGGAACTTGTGTTTGAAGCCAAAGTCACAAAAGGTTTTATTTTAATGAAAAGAGGGTGTTTACTGTATATAATACCTTTTCACAGCAAGATTGGTTTTCTTTGTGCATATTTTCCGCTGGAGTCCCCATGGAAGAGCATATTTGCATGTGCCTCTGGGGGCTCAGGGGAGTGTCAGAGTGTCCCACCCCCATGTTGCATGTTTATTTAAAAGGAGAACTTGTTTGACAGATGCCAAAGCTCAGATGCTGAATTTCAGGCACCTTTTAAAAAGGGCATGCTGAATGGGAATTTGGTGGATTTGGACTGGATCATACCTCTGAGTATGTTTGTTTGTTGTTTGTTTGTTTATAAAATGTGTATGCCGTCCATTACTTGCATCTCTGGACGGCTTACAACATAGGTCAAGATCAAATAGATAAATTGACAATTCCACTCTGGCTGCGAATTAATAAAATACAAACAATAAAAACCAGTTCCCATTAAAACATATTAAAATATGGATTAAATAAAAAGGTCTTGACCTGGCGCCGAAAAACATATAATGACAGTGCCAGGTGGACCTCTCTGGTCCCAGTCCAACCTTTCCTGTTTGGAGGATTGGACTGGAAAGTCAGTGTGGTGTAGTGGTTAAGAATGTGGGACTGGGACTTAGATCTGGGTTCCTGTCCCCACTCACCCATGGAAATACCTGGGTCACTATGGGCCAGTCACAGATTCTCAGCCTAACTCTACCTAACAGGGTTGTTGATGTGAGGATAAGTTTGAGGGGAGGACAACTAGGTAACCCACCTTGAATTCCTTGAAAGGAAAAAAAAGGGGGATTTAAATAATACATGGATTTCCATCTTCAGCTGAGGTAACATGGTGACTGCTGCCACTTTCAGGCTGGAAGTTAACTGTGTTGTGCTTCAATGAACAAGACCCTTTTGGTGCTACAGAGACAAAGAAGAAAAAATTGTCCATTTATGCCTCCCCCCCCAAAAAAAAATTGAGTGAAGAAAGAATGGGCACTTGCAAGAAGCTGCTGGGCACTATTCTAAAGAGTAGTTTGTGCTTGTCCCTTAGGGGATCAGGGCTTTCACCAACTTAGAATTAAAAAAATTAAACGACAGCTATGTCAATCTGAAATTGGCTCACAGTTGCTGCTGTCAGGGACTTATCACTCCGACAGTGGACAGTGTCCCATACCTTGGGGGTGGGCAAAGGACCCCCTGTGGGTCCTTGTGGGGGGTCCTTTGTTATGCTCATTATGGGAGCTTCAATGGTTCAATCAACCATTGTGGGAAATAACCACAATGTGTTGCTGTTATGTGTGAACCTGCATTATAGGTAGAGAGGCCACTGTAGACCAGAAGTGGATGACTGTAGAACTCTAGGCGTTCTGGACTTCAGTTTCCAGAAGCCCTTGTCACCGCGACCAGGTGCTAGGAATGCTGGGAGACAAAATCCAAAACATCCCTAAATTTACTTTTTGCCCACCCCTGGTGCAGACTATAGCAGCTTAGATACTCCTCTTGCCAAAAATGGCTTTCACTTAGATGTCCTTTTAAAATAAGTATTAGCTCTGATCTAGGGAGCCTTATGTAGATTTAAATCTGAGCTCCCAAATTGCACAGACTGGCTCTGTTGCAGCTTGAATATAAGACATATGTGTAGGAAACAATATGGCTTGGCTTGGCAAAAGCAGCATCTAAAGGACCGAACTGGTTAAAGTATTCAGACTAGAAATGACTATACTAAGCATTCTTTACAGTTTTGTTTTAAAGAGAGGGAAGGCTATTCCCTCCACACTTAAAATATTGCCAGTTCCTTTGGAAACTGGAAAGTCATACCAGTTCTTCCTTACGGCTGTGTAATCATTCTGTTACTGGAGATGTGCAGTCACAGACTCTAGAGTTACTTGAATTATGCAAATTTGCATAATTCTCTTTTTATTAGTCAAGTAGAGAAGCAATGAGTGGTACAGGATAGTGAAGCTCTGTTATGAACATGAAATCTTACTTTGCTACAACTTGGACTTCAGACACTTTAATTGGGCACTGCCTTCATACTTTTCAAGTGTGTCTTTGCAGACAGAAAGGCTGGAAATTAAATTTAGAATATTAAGCTAGTATTTGCAGGAACCTGAACTTTGATGTGGATACCATATTTTGTGGTACTTCTGTGCTAATGCAAAATTGGAATATATAATTGACTTGATTATAGTTCCACTAAATCTCATACTTGGCAGATTATCATTAGCTTGGCAGAGTTGGAATTGGAGTCCAGAGTAAGAGTCCTTAAAATACCCAGCCTGCTAATCTTGACAGGCCCAGTTGGCTGTGTTTGTCACAACATGACTATGTGGCTTGGCTCTTCATTGTTAATGTTCTTCCTTTCTTCTCTTTGTTAGGAGACGTTGATCCAGCAGCAAGCGTCATTTCATTAGGTCCTGTATCTCCAATGTTGTGGATTAGTGGAGTCCTCCAGCAATTAAACGAGAGCAGCGGACACATCTGAGCATGTCAGTCTAGAGAGTTCAGAATCGAAAACTGGGACAGGCTGGGGCCACAGGGCAGATCCACCAGCCTCCACTAAAAACAGAAATAGCGGAAGCTTCCAGTCATGGCCTACCAAACAAACAAAAAGCATCTTGTTATGGAACCATGTGAGGGTTAATCTTCTCATGAGAATGGAAGTAAATAAATGAGATGGTTAACTTTACCAGTGAGCAGTTCAGTTACAACAAAGAGCAACTTAAATAAGATGGATTATGCTGGAACAGAGACGGTTTTGATGGCTAAGTATGGGGGAAATCAAACCTAAAAAGTGTGGCATTTTCTCTGAATTGAGTGTGGCGTGTCAGGAGGATTTTCATTTTGGGGGCTCCAGATCTGCATTAGAGAAGTGGGAGAGCAAGAGGTAATTATCACCTAGTAAACCCCAATACACAGGATAAGCAAAACAGCAACTGACTTACCAAAACACAAGATAGTCCACAAGAAAAAGGCTTTTGTTCTAAAAGGAAAACCCAGCTCTCCAAGATGGGGGTGTGGGAGAGAGTGAGGAAGGAACCAGATCCAAGGAGGTGGGGTGACCTAGTGCAGGTCAAAGTAGATGGGAAGGTAGAGAGCATTGACCCAAAGTTGCTTTGAACAGCCTGACACCAGCCTAAGAACAGGGATCTAGAGGAGCTCGTTGAAGCATCATTAAAAACCAAAATGTGCCAGTCAGCATGACAGACAGATGCCGAGAAATGGAGCTGAATGTTCTGTTGACTTTCATGGGTTGATAAGCCTCTGTGTCTACATATTAAAAAAGAAAAAAAATTAGTTGGCAACAAGTAGAATTTTTATTTTTCTAAATGAAAATAAGATTTCTTGGTCAGTTTCTGACAATCTTGTTTGTTAGTATAGTTGCGGGGGATTTTTTTGTTTGTTTGCTTTCAAGTAGATATAGTACATTCAGTTAAAGAGCACATCTGTATGCTACTAATTTTTTTTTCCTATTTTAAAATTCTTTTTACCACTGTTTGATTTCTGCATGTAGAATTTTAAACAAGACTTGTACAACTTGTAACATTTCACACTTGCATACATACACACACA
>NW_025335409.1:8514765-8517846 GCF_004798865.1 Varanus komodoensis
TGGAAATTAGATCAGAGCCAATTTTGTCTCCTGGATACTCAGTAGACTGTTCAAGACATGAGAAACTGTAGAAGTATTTACTCTGGGAAGTCTGTGCCCAAGTCATGTGCCGCCATCCTTGATGTCTTTTTCCATTTCCACTAAGCCAGAAAAGAACAGTCCTGAGGCAATGAGGATGGGTGCAGTGGAGGAAGTCAACAGGGCAGGGAAGCGTAGCACAGCGATGTGGCCTAAATTGCTAAAGTGGAAAGGCCAATGCTGCTACTGTACTTTTGAACTGCAAGTAGCACAAACTCCTCCTGCTGTGACAATGGATGGCTATGCACAGGTATTGGTGGCCTGTGTGCAATTGGATGTGCATGCACAAGCACAAGGATAAAGAGGTTAAGCTCACCTGGTCCTCTGTGGTTCAAATGCTACAGACTGCACAGGGAGGCTGAAGTTTACAGAAAAATAGCTATTGCGAAGGATTCTCACAGGACAATAACTTATGAACACAATTTTTAAAAGACAAGATGGGGGCCATGATAGACCAAGCATGGTACCAGAAAATAGAAAAAGGTGGTATGTATGCAGCTGCAAAGGTGACAATAATAGTTGCATCTCCACATGCCCAAAGCAGAGGCTTCAGTGGGGTTCAAAGAGCTGTTCCAGAAATGATCTCCTTGCTGTGTGAAATGAATGATCACTCTGAGTACAAGATCTGTGGATCAGACTACATACCACAGCAATCCTTGAGGTCCTATGACACAAAGTGCCCACCTGTGTACCTGGCTCATGTGGGCATGCTTGGGAATCCTTCTTACTTGTCCATATAGACAACTCTCCTGTGTATTGATTGTATTTATCACCTCATTTTCTTTCTGAAAGGAATCAAAGTGGATGACACAATATTCTGCCCCATTTTATCCTCACAACAACCCTGAAAGGTAGGTTGGGAGGCAGATAGTCAGGGACTGCCCAAAATCACACAGCGAGCTTCATAGCCAGGTGGGTACTAGCTCCTGCTTTTCCTGGGTCCCAGGCCAACACAATATTAATGCCTGTGTGGAGTTGCAAGTAGGCAGAAACAGAAGTGTTTGATGAATGGAAGCTATACTGGCAGATTATCCTAGCTGCAATCACTTATGTCAAGGAACAGTCACCTCTTGGCAAATCATTTTTTGGCAAAGCTTGTGAGGTTAGCCCTTGATTGTTTCTTAGAACATGGTTCAGTGTACGTGTAAAAGCTGTCCACATGGAAGCAAGACTGAAAAAAAGAAAAACGTTTGCAGTTGTCTATAAATTATTATTTCTCTATGATAAGAGGAAACACATTTAAGGACAAGCCCAATGTTGGCTCTAGAAATAAGCAATTACAGATTTATAGCCATAAGGAAATTCTGCAGTCTAAGGGCCATTCAGCATTGGAATTCCTCCACATGTGTGCTGAGGTATCAGGGCCAGCCACATGCATGCTCTCCCTTTTCATATGCAAGTCACACACCCAACCCGCTTTCTCTCTATTGCACACGGCCAATAAGACTGGGAGTGCGTCTGAATAGCACACATTACAGCAGCCTTCTCTGACCTGGTGCCCCCTGGATGTTTTGGATGACAGCCACCCAAATTCCCAGGGTTAATGAGAGTTGAAACATCTGGAAGGTACCAGACTACATAAAAGTTTGGTTCCAAGTGTGCATCATCTTGCATTTATATCCCACCTTTTTTTCTCTTGAGAGGAACACAAGATGACTTATATAGCCCTCGTCTACTCCATTTTGTACTCAGATGGACCATGTGAAGTGGGTTGGGCTGAGAGGGAGCAACTGTAAGCTTCACAGCTGAATGGAGACATGAACCTGGATCTCCCAGGCCCCCATCCAGCACTCTAACCCCCACCCCCCAGACCACACTGAATGTCTGTTCAGATAATCCCTTTCAAAATTGCAATATGTATTAAAGGGATACAAAAAGTAAAGTGAATGTAAATTATCCACAGCACAAATTTAAACTTATTTAATTAGCATGGGTGCAAAGCAAACTCTGGAAACTCTCCGGCTCCATAGAATTTAAACCCAGACTTTTTAGCAGCCAAACAAAGAATTTTCAGAGAAGCTGCAAATTAACATTTGGGTGAAATAATGCAAAGGAATTAGGTATACACTTTTTCTCCTTTCTGAAGGCATAAAAACATAATAGTAACCTCAGTTGTCTCAGGACTGCTCTTTATGTAGCCCAAACAGCACCACCCATGTACAAGAAAAATATCTGCATTTATGGAGAAACTCTAAGCATTGCAGAAGTACAATGGAAAAGATTTAATGCATAGGGGAACATCCCAATGACCAACCACAATGAATACAGGTCAAACCCAGTGGGCATTTGGGTGGGGATGGAAAATTAGAAGTGGGAAGAATTGGAACTCTAAACAGCGGCATGTCATACTACAACATTTTGTCACAATCTCACTAGAATATACTTAATGCAATGTCAAACTCAATTGTTACACTATGCCAGGGGTGAGCAACACATGGCCTGCAAATGCAGCTCCCCAGGCTGTTTTTGTGACAGTGGCAGCCAAATCTGCTAATTGAAATTTTGCAGTGTGGCAGCAAAAATCTCTCGTTTTTCTTAGCTTTTGAGGAACCCAAGTAGGTACCTTAATTTTTGTTACCAAAATTATGTAGTGTGCTAGCAACAAAAAACTAGTTTGTCCTTGTTTTAAAGGAAAAACAGCTTTTTCTGCTGCTGTGCCAACTGAAAATGGGACGCCTAGGAGGGACAAGGGTGTGGTCCCTGGTGGGTTCTGGGTGCAAACTGACCGTGGACAGTGCCCGCCTCAACAATTTATCTTTCCTAAGAGAGTGCTCCTGTTCAAAAGTGTGGTGTAGTGGTTAAGAACATGGGACTGGGACTCAGACGACCTGGGTTCTAGTCCCCGCTCAGCCATGGAGCCAACTGGGTGTCTTTGGGCCAGTCACAGACTCTCAGCCCAACCTACCTCACAGGGTTGTTGTTGTGGGGATAAGATGGCAGAGGAGATGTAAGCTGCCTTGAGCCCTTTGTAGGAAAAAGGCAGGATATAAATAGAAAAATAAA
>NW_025335409.1:8517946-8523861 GCF_004798865.1 Varanus komodoensis
TGGAGAAAGCTAGGGAGTTCCAGAAAAACATCTATTTCTGCTTCATTGACTATGCTAAAGCCTTTGATTGTGTGGATCACAACAAATTGTGGCAAGTTCTTAAAGAGATGGGAGTACCTGACCGTCTTATTTGTCTCTTGGGAAAGCTATATGTGGGTCTAGAAGCAACACTGAGAACTGGACACGGAACCACTGATTGGTTCAAAATTGAGAAAGGAGTTCGGCAAGGCTGTATACTGTCGCCCTGCCTATTTAACTTATATGCAGAGCACATCATGAGAAAGGCGGGGCTAGAGAAATCACCAGTTGGAATTAAGATTGCTGGGAGAAATATCAACAACTTCAGATATGCAGATGATTCCATTCTCATGGCAGAAAGTGAAGAGGAGCTAAAGGGCCTCTTGATGCAGGTGAAGGAGGAGAGCGCAAAAGTTGGCTTGAAACTCAACATTAAGAAACCGAAAATCATGGCATCCGGTCCTCTCACTTCCTGGCAAATAGATGGGGAAGAAATGGAGGTAGTGACAGATTTTATTTTCCTGGGCTCCAAGATCATTGCAGATGGGGACTGCAGCCAAGAAATTAAAAGACGCTTGCTCCTGGGGAGGAAAGCTATGGCAAATCTAGACAGCATACTAAAAAGCAGAGACATCTCCCTGCCAACAAAAGTGCGTATAGTCAAGGCTATGGTTTTCCCAGTTGCAATATATGGCTGTGAAAGTTGGACCATAAGGAAGGCTGAGCGCTGAAGAACTGAGGCCTTTGAATTGTTGTGCTGGAGGAGACTCCTATGGGTCCCTTGGGCTGCAAGGCGATCAAACCGGTCAGTCCTAGAGGAGATCAACCCTGACTGCTCTTTATAAGGCCAGATCCTGAAGATGAAACTCAAATACTTTGGCCACCTAATGAGAAGGAAGGACTCCCTGGAGAAGAGCCTAATGCTGGGAACAACAGGTGGCAAAAGAAGAAGTGAATGGCAGAGAATGAGATGTTAGATGGAGTCACTGAAGCAGTTGGTGTGAGCTTAAGTGGATTCCAGGGGATGGTGGAAGACAGGAGAGCCTGGAGGAATGTTGTCCATGGGGTCGCGATGGGTCGGACACGACTTCGTGACTAACAACAACAACAACAACAAGGAAGATGCAGGGAGTTATTTTAATGAGAGCTGTCCCTTCACAGGACACATGTGAAAGCATTCATTCTGGCTTGGTTTTACCACTGTGTTTGCCCCCGCTTCACAGTACCTTACTTCTACTAACTGTCTTGATCAGCTTTCTCCAACATGGTGCTCTCCGGATTTTGGAACACCAGTCCCATAAGCCCCAATCACCTGATGTAGTCAGTGATAATGGGAATTGTAGTCCAAACAGCTGGCAAGTTCCAGGTTGTGGAAGGCTGACTTAACCTTAACGCTTGAATAAAGGAAGGATGAAAGGTGGCAAAAAAAGAGTGTGAAAAACAGCAAAGTTGGTTGGAAAAAGAACAGGAACTTACGAAGGAAAATGCCCTTCATTCATGTGTCCTCATTTTATGATCATTTCATCATTTGATTTTTAAAAGGGCAGAGGGTACAGAATCTTTGGAACTGCTGCAGGAGGAAAACATGAAAGGCTCAAAGAAGAACGGTCAAGAATGTACTTCCAAGGTTGCCTTATATAATGTAGCCCTTGCTCTGCTCTAAGAACTCTACCTGCACGCGATTCTGGCCATCATTTCTCGGACAACACTGCCCCTTGGTGGTTCAATGCAGCATCTTCTGTTGCAGCCCACTTTTGGTAGCATTGGCTCCTCTAAACCGCAGAAAGAAGTGAACTTTCATGCTTTGAGCTTGTGACTGGATTTATAATTTGGCAAGGGGTGTGGGGAGAGAAATAAGAGAGATGCCTTTGCAAGGCATCACTGTTTCTACGTCACACCATCTCAGTGTAAAAAACAGGAGCTGGCGTTGCAGTATAATTTCCCTGCAGGCCTAGCAAATGGTGCAATGAAAGAACCATCTGCACTCTCCTAAAGGGGACATCTTTTGGTCACGGCTTTTTCCATAAGACTGGGGGAAGGATTAGTTACTGATCAAAATTATGAGGAGTTTAACCTATCTCAGTATAAAACATATTTAAGCAGGAGCCATTTTGCCTGTCTTATGCAGCAGTTGTCTATGCTGTTTTAAGGAGATTGGTGGCAGTTTATACCACAGAGTATCTAAACCACCATCATAAGCAGCTTCAGATCTTAGAGGAGGGATGCTGACTCCAACTGTTGAACCTGGAGCATATGAGAGCGCCTCTGACAAAGTTGAGCCACGATGAGAGGAGTGTCTTCCATGTTCCAGCTCATTCAAAAACATTTACAGAGGAACTTTATAGTGGCATGAATGACTCAAGGTTAATGCCAGTCTGGGGATAAGAAGTCCATGTGCAGGGATTAGCAAACACTGTTTGCCCCCACACTGAGAAAACATCTATCGACAAGATGATTTCTGCCCAGAGGCACTGGTAAAGCCACGAGAACAGATCCCCAGCCTCTCCTCTCCTCTCCCCCTTCCCCTTCCCCCTTCCCCCTTCCCTGTCCCTGTCCCTTTCCCTTCTTTTTTTTAAGTATTATTTAGCAACCCTAGCTACCTTGAATTGCTTGGATGGGCAATTTTAAACTTCAACATTTCTGTGTGATTTTCAGATTGGGAATTTTAACACTGAAGTACTGTAAGCTTTGTTGTTGTTGTTAGTCCCGAAGTCATGTTTGACCCATCGCGACTTCATGGACAACATTCCTCCAGGCCTTCCTGTCCTCCACCATCCCCTGCAGTCCACTTAAGCTCACGCCGACTGCTTCAGTGACCCCATCCTGCCACCTCATACTCTGCCGTCCCCTTCTTCCTTTGTGATCTATTGTTCCCAGCACTAGGCTGTTCTCCAGGGAGTCCTTCCTTCTCATTAGGTGGCCAAAGTATTTGAGTTTTATCTTCAGTATCTGGCCTTCTAAAGAGCAGTCAGGGTTGATCTCCTCTAGGACTGACCGGTTTGATCTCCTTGCAGTCCGAGGGACTTGCAGGAGTCTCCGCCAGCACCACAATTCAAAGGCCTCAGTTCTTCGGCGCTCAGCCTTCCTTGTGGTCCAAATTTCACAGCCATACATTGTAACTGGGAAAACCATAGCCTTGACTATACGCACTTTTGTTGGCAGGGGGATGTCTCTGCTTTTTAGTATGCTGTCTAGATTTGCCATAGCTTTCCTCCCTCGGAGCAAGCGTCTTTTAATTTTTGGCTGCAGTCCCCATCTGCAATGATCTTGGAGCCCAGGAAAATAAAATCTGTCACTACCTCCATTTCTTTCCCATCTATTTGCCAGGAAGTGAGAGGACTGGATACCATGATCTTAGTTTCTTAATGTTGAGTTTCAAGCCAACTTTTGCACTCTCCTCCTTCACTAACACCAAGAGACTCTTCACTTTCTGCCATGAAAGTGGTATCATCTACATATCTGAGGTTGTTGATATTTCTCCCAGCGATCTTAATTCCAACTGGTGATTCATCTAGCCCTACCTTTCTTGTGATGTGCTCTGCATATGAGTTAAATAGGCAGGGAGACAGTATACAGCCTTGCCAAACTCCTTTCTCAGTTTTGAACAAATCAGTGGTTCTATGAAGCAGAAGTAGATGTTTTTCTGGAACTCCTTAGCTTTCTCCATGATCCAGCGTATGTTGGCAATTTGATCTCTAGTTCCTCTCCCTCTTCGAAATCCTGCCTGTACTTCTGGTACTTCTCAGTCCACATACTGCTGGAGCCTAGCTTGTAGGATTTTGAGTACAACTTAGCTAACATGTGAAATGAATGCAATGGTGCTGCAGTTTGAGCATTCTTTGTCATTGCCCTTCTTTGGAATTGGAACGTAAACTGACCTTTTCCAATCCTGTGGCCACTGCTTTGTTTTCCAAATTTGCTGGCATATTGAGTGTAGCACTTTTACTGCATCGTCTTTTAAGATTTTGAATAGCTCAGCTGGAATACTGTCACCTCCACTAGCTTTGTTGTTGCTCAGAATTCCTAAAGCCCATTTGACTTCACATTCCAGGATGTCTAGCTCGAGGTCAGTGACCACCCCATCGTGGTTATCAGGGATGTTAAGCTCTTTCTTGCACAGTTCCTCTGTGTAATCTTGCCACCTCTGCTTAATCTCTTCTGCCTCTGTTAGGTCCCTGCCATTTTGGTCCTTTATCATGCCCAACTTTGTATGAAACGTTCATATCTCCAGATTTCTTGAAGAGATTTCTAGTCCTCCCTATTCTATTGTTTTCTTCTATTTCTTTGCACTGCTCATTGAAGAAGGCATTCTTATCTCTTCTAGCTATTCTCTGGAATTCTTCATTCAGTTGGGTGTATCTTTCCTTTTCTCCCTTGCCTTTCACTTCCCTTCTTTCCTCAGCTATTTGTAAAGCTTCCTCAGACAGCCATTTTGCTTTCTTGCATTTCTTCTTCTTTGGGATTGTTTCCGTTGCTACCTCTTGTACAATGTTGCAAACCTCCGTCCATAGTTCTTCATGCACTCTGTCTATCAGATCTCATTCTTTAAATCTATGAGTCACCTCTAGTGTATATTCATCAGGAATATGATTTCGATCATACCTGAGTGGCCTAGTGCTTTCCCCTATTTTCTTCAATTTAAGCCTAAATTTTGCAACAAGAAGCTCTTGATCTGAGCCACAGTCAGCTCCTGGTCTAGTTTTTACTGACTATATATAGCTTCTCCATCTTTGGCTGCAGAGCACATAGTCAATCTGATTTCTGTGTTGACCGTCTGGTGATGTCCATGTGTAGAGTCGTCTTTTGGGTGGTTGGAAAAGAGTGTGTGCTATGACCATCGTATTCTCTTGACAAAATTCTACCAGCCTGGGTCCTGCTTCATTTTGTACTCCATGGCCAAACTTGCCTGTTATTCCGGTTATCTTTTGGCTTCCTGTTTTAGCATTCCAATCCCCCATGATGATAAGGACATCATTTTTGGGGGTTAATTCTAGAAGGTGTTGTAGGCCTTCATAGAACTGGTCAACTTCAGCCTCTTCAGCACAAGTGGTTGGGGCACAACTTGGACTACTGTGATGTTGAATGGCTTGCCTTGGATTTGAACTCAGAGTATTCTGTCATTTTGGAGATCGTATCCCTGTACTGCTTTTCCTACTCTTTTATTGACTATAAAGGCTACTCCATTTCTTCTGAGGGATTCTTGCCCGCAGTAGTACACCTGATAGTCATCTGAATTAAATTCACCCATTCCTGTCCATTTTAATCCACTGATTCCTAAGATGTCGATGTTCAGTCTTGTCATCTCTTGTTTGACCACAACCAGCTTGATTCATGGATCTTACATTCCAGGTTCCTATGGAGCACAGATCTTTGCAGCATCGGGCTCTCCTTTGACCACCAGATACATCTTCAACTGAGTGTCCTTTCGGCTTTGACCCAGTTGCTTCATTCTTTCTGGCGCTGCTAGTACTAGCCCTCTGCTCTTCCCCAGTAGCATATTGGACACCTTCCGACCTGAGGGGCTCATCTTCCTGTGTCATATCTTTTTCCCTTTGGGTACTGTCCATGGGGTTTTCATGGCAAAGATACTGGAGTGGGTTGCCATTTCCTTCTCCAGTGGATCACGTTTTGTTAGAGCTCTCTGCTATGACCTGTCCGTCTTGGATGGCCCTGCACGGCATAGCTCATAGCTTCATTGAGCTACGCAAGCCCCTTCGCCACGACAAGGCAGTGATCCATGGAGGGGACTGTAAGCTACATTGGAAAATAAATAAAAGGACAGGAGACACACTTTCATAAAGGGATACAATATAGAGCAAGATAATTGCTTTTATTTACTGCTAATTTTCACACACAAGTTTAGAACACCATTGAATCAGTGAAAGCTGCTTCCTTCA
>NW_025335409.1:8523961-8525339 GCF_004798865.1 Varanus komodoensis
GGCATTGCCCTTCTTTGGGATTGGAATGTAAACTGACCTTTTCCAATGCTGTGGCCACTGTTGAGTTTTCCAAATTTGCTGGCATATTGAGTGTAGCACTTTTACTGTATCGTCTTTTAAGATTTTGAATAGCTCAGCTAGGATACTGTCACCTCCACTAGCTTTGTTGTTGCTCAGACTTCCTAAGGCCCATTTGACTTCACATTCCAGGATGTCTGGCTCGAGGTCAGTGGCCACCCCATCGTGGTTATCAGGGATTTTAAGCTCTTTCTTGCATAGTTCCTCTGTGTAATCTTGCCATCTTAATCTCTTCTGCCTCTGTTATGTCCCTACCATTTTGGTCCTTTATCATGCCCATCTTTGCATGGAATGTTCCCTTCATATCTCTAATTTTCTTGACGAGATCTCTGGTCCTCCCTATTCTACTGTTTTCTTCTATTTCTTTGCACTGTTCATTTAAGAAGGCATTCTTATCTCTTCTAGCTATTCTCTGGAATTCTGCATTCAATTGGGTATATCTTTCCTTTTCTCCCTTGCCTTTCGCTTCCCTTCTTTCCTCAGCTATTTGTAAAGCTTCCTCAGACAGCCATTTTGCTTTCTTGCATTTCTTTTTCTTTGGGATGGTTTTAGTTGCTGCCTCTTGTACAATGTTGCAAACCTCCGTCCATAGTTCTTCAGGCACTCTGTCTATCAGATCGAATTCTTTAAATCTATGTGTCACCTCTAGTGTATATTCATCAGGAATATGATTTCGATTATACCTGAGTGGCCTAGTGCTTTTCCCTACTTTCTTGAACTTAAGCCTGAATTTTGCAACCAGAAGCTCATGATTTGAGCCACAGTCAGCTCCTGGTCTAGGTTTTTACTGACTGTATATAGCTTCTCCATCTTTGGCTACAGAGCACATAGTCAATCTGATTTCTGTGTTGACCGTCTGGTGATATCCATGTGTAGAGTCGTCTCTTGGGTTGTTGGAAAAGAGTGTTTGCTATGAGCATCATATTCTCTTGACAAAATTATACCAGCCTGTGCCCTGCTTCATTTTGTACTCCAAGGCCAAACTTGCCTGTAATTCTGGTTATCTTTTGGCTTCCTACTTTAGCATCCCAATCCCCCAAGATGATAAGGACATCATTTTTTGGTGTTAATTCTAGAAGATGTTGTAGGCCTTCCTAGAACTGGTCAACTTCAGCCACTTCAGCACCAGTGGTTGGGGCATAGACTTGGACTACTGTGATGTTGAATGGTTTGCCTTGGATTTGAACTGAGATCATTCTGTCATTTTGGAGATTGTATCCCAGTACTGCTTTTCCTACTCTTTTATTGACTATGAAGGCTACTCCATTTCTTCTGCGGGCAAGAATCCCTCAGAAGAAAT
>NW_025335409.1:8525439-8587449 GCF_004798865.1 Varanus komodoensis
GGTTGGGGCATAGACTTGGACTACTGTGATGTTGAATGGTTTGCCTTGGATTTGAACTGAGATCATTCTGTCATTTTGGAGATTGTATCCCAGTACTGCTTTTCCTACTCTTTTATTGACTATGAAGGCTACTCCATTTCTTCTGAGGGATTCTTGCCCGCAGTAGTATACCTGATGGTCATCTGAATTAAATTCACCCATTCATGTCCATTTTAATTCACTGATTCCTAAGATGTCGATGTTCAGTCTTGTCATCTCTTGTTTGACTACGTCCAGCTTGCCTTGATTCGTAGATCTTACATTCCAGGTTCTTATGGAGCATAGATCTTTGCAGCATCGGGCTCTCCTTTGACCACCAGATACATCTTCAACTGAGTGTCCTTTCGGCTTTGACCCAGTTGCTTCATTCTTTCTGGCGCTACTAGTACTAGCCCTCCGCTCTTCCCCAGTAGCATATTGGACACCTTCCGACCTGAGGGGCTCATCTTCCTGTGTCATATCTTTTTCCCTTTGGGTACTGTCCATGGGGTTTTCATGGCAAAGATACTGGAGTGGGTTGCCATTTCCTTCTCCAGTGGATCACGTTTTGTCAGAGCTCTCTGCTATGACCTGTCCGTCTTGGGTGGCCCTGCACAGCATAGCTCATAGCTTCATTAAGCTACACAAGCCCCTTCGCCATGACAAGGCAAGTGATCCATGAAGGAGGCATCTTCCTTATAATAGCCTAAAATTATGCCCCTGTAAGTGACTATTGCCAATGGAGAATTGCAAATTATTTGCTGCCCTGGTTCTCTTTTCAGAAATGCTAATGCGATGGAGTGCAGGTTTCTGTTACTGAAGAGCTGAAGACAAATCAGAAGGTACAGCTCCTCTCGTCTGCTCAACGAAAAAGGAGCACCTTCTGAAATTCTTCCTTCAACATAACACTAAAAAGTTCGGGAGACATCTGCCTAGCTCTGTCACAGGTGCCACTCTTAGCCATTTTGGCTTAAACCCAAGAGTTTTTCTTCCTAGTTATGATAATTACTCCTCTTTGGAACCATTCTTGTCTGATTTTTATTTTTCCAGCAACAAATGTTTGCTACAGAGTTTACCACTTACAACCGACCAGAGCTAATGGCTGTTTAAGTTCTACTAAATGCTTGACGCTGATGTCCTGCAGATGTGTTGGACCACGCATCTTAATATATTTGCTGTTATAGCAGAGCTTCCACTAACACATTTGCAAACAACAGTTGGGGGAAGTCTGGCTTAGAGGGTTGTGTTCGCGGGGTGGGGTGGGGGGTCAGGGTTGCTGTAGCAGCAGCACAATAAAGCAAATTAAGTATTTGTTTAATTCTTTGAAGCTAGACAGAGCAGTTTCTAATGACAAAAATGTTACCTTTATAGGAGATCTTTTAGTTTGCTTTCTGAAATGTTGTACCTGCACTGTTTTTTTAAACAAATAACCTTGAGGGCTAGAAGCTCAAGGTGCTCCTGTTTTGCCTGCCCTAGCTCTGCCTTTCCACTGCCCAAGGTTCAGTTGCATACTTGTAGCATCAAGTGTGCAAACCTGGCAGGCCTATGAAAAAACATGCCTCCAGAGAGCTGTGCAAATTTCTGGCGTTTGAGGGCCCCAGTCAAGCCATCCCAGTGCCCCTCTCCCCATGAGTCTGTCTTCACACTGTGATTGTCACTCCTTTTGTTCTTCATCCTTTTTCTCATCCTTGTTACCACTTGCTAGCTTGACAGAAGGAGGCCCTGCATGGGAATGTCTGAGTTACAACAACCCATACTAACAAACCAACTGCCAAGTCTGTTTGGAAAGAAAATACAGTGGAACGAAAGAGAAGGAGAGAGGGAGGGCCTCCAAAGTACCACCATAGAGCCAGAGGAAGCAAAAGGGTAGATAAGTGTTAATTTATAAATAAATAAATAAATGTATAAATAAATAAATAAGTGGGCCTTGTCAGGGCGTCTTGATAGCAGCTGTGAAACAGGATAACCAGCTTCAGTAAGGAAAGACCCCTTTTGCCTTGAACCTCAGAAGTTTATTGAAAGGTCACTCAGGCCCCCTTGCAGTTACTCACGACAATATGCCACTGGCCAGTGCTCTTCACTGCCAGCTACAAGCTTTTAGAACATATACTGAATGTTTTATAGATTCTGAGTCACATGACATAGCAGCTGCTCAGGTGATGACAAAATAAGAATGTGAGGGATCGGCAGAGGAATGCAATAGACTTGATTACCCAAAGATGACATAACGATCACGGAGGTACTGGGATCACTGGGGGTCTTGGCATGTAAATGAAGGTGATTGCAATACTGCTAGAAAATACTGCCTGACCACCTTATCAGTTTTGATTGCTGTTAGCACAAGTATAGACAGGGGTTAACTTTCCTTGGGAGCCCCATTCTGCAAAGGCTTTTCCAACCAAAGGCAGTAGCCATCTCTTAAAGGAACAACTTAAAAATAACTCTAAACAGAAGCCTGCCTTGGAATTCTGGTGCTTTCTGAGAAAGAGGGGCAGAGATGCTGCAGGTTTGATTTTGTAACACAAAGGCATATATAAGCAACCTTTTTCTACCAGGGTTTATCTAATTTCCCCAACAGCCTGCAAAGGAGGCCTTCCTGCCCCACCCATCTGGAGAGAGAAAAGGCTGCAAAGAGGAGGCACTGGTGAGGTTGGACAGGAGCTGGAGATATGCACACTTTTTCCGCTTTCACGCGGGTCCTGCACCCCTGCCCTCCGCAAATGTCAAGGGCCAACTATACATGATCCAATTTACATACAAATTTGACTTCAAGACGAATTTTCTATTTTCTCAGGACTGGAACTCATTTGTAATGCAGGGACTGCCTGTATTTCACCCCCAACCAGCAGTCAAGCAGGTGTCTATTTACCAGGCAGATCTCTTTTCTGCTTATCCAGATTTATTTATTTATTTATTTAGGAGACTTCTATGCCGCCCCATTCGCCGAAGTCTCGGGGCAGCTCACATGCATAAATAAACTTCCATAGAATAATATAAATTAACAGTATAAATTAAGTCGACCTGGCCAAAGAATAAAATGAATAAATACTATTAACAATTAAAATGATATTTGAATAAAAAGGTCTTTGCCTGGCGCTGAAAAACAAATAACGACGGCGCCAGGCGAACCTCTCTGGGGAGGTCTTTAACACTTAGAGTTAATGTGCCACTGATACAGAAGTTTGTAGTTCTTAGTGTGTTAGCAAAAGTTCATTTGTAACTGGCAGCCGAATATGCATAGTCCCCAAAAGCCTCTGAAATGCCAAGCTTTGTATTTCAAAACACCGTAGTTATACATTTCAAAATTTAGAAAGGACCTTTTCCTCCTCTCCCCACTTCTTCAAACAAAGCCTGGTTTTGTATACATGGCTGGTTTGTTTGTCTTGATTCAAAATGGAATTTGTTGACATCCTAGGATTGTCTTCAGCTCCATCAAGGACTGCAGGGACACTTCCTGGCTGACTCACACATAAGTATATCCCAAAAAAAGGCTGCAAAATTTATTCCAACTGATACCTGGAGAAAGGCTTTCTTGTGGAGGTGACTTCATGCATAATGTTTAATTAAAACTGGAGCTGGCATCCACATTCAAGGCTTATACAAAGGAAAAAATGTACTCTTAAAATCATTACCTTCATGTTATCTAACCAGATTCTAAAAGCATTTTCTCACCCTTAACAATTAAAAAAATAAAATAAAATAGAAGAGCACCCAAGTTTGCAGGGAAGAGTCATTAGAGTTCCTCTGGTGTTCTTTTCAGAGTGGACATGTTTCAGAAAGAGAAATAAGGAAATGACAGAGCAAATGACTGAATACAAATATTGCCAAATAATATCACCCTCTGAGGTAAGCCATGTTCTTGTGCTGCCAGTCCATTCTACAATACACCCACCATAATTATCTTCCTCCATATACATGCCATCTTCACTTCTGAATGGTTCATTAAAGGGTGCTTACCAGGTGATGTTTGGTACTCACAGATCTCTTTAAAGCGTCTTATGTACTTCCACATGCAAACAGTACATGGCAGTGTACAGCTTCCAAGGTATGCCTATGACACATGTAGTTGCATCTAAAGGTTTCCTTTCTCCTACAGAAACAAGACTTTGTGTGATTTTTCTTGTCAGAAGCACCTAAGTCTCTTGCTAATTCACTAATTCTGCACTCAGACTGATTTTCTTTCCCTCTGAATAGGTGCCTTCTGCATTTTTGTAGACAATCGAATAGAAGCATTCTGCTGTTCTCTCCCATACTGCTCTCTCAAAAGATCTTTTCTTTTTTAATTCAGGAGATTTGGGTGTAAAACAGCAACAGATATGGATACTGAACTAATTACTCCCAGTGGGGTTTCTTGTCTTCTTTCCATTACTTCTGGCCTTCTCCTGGCCAGGTCTCATGATACAGCAAAGTGGATGCATTCTTCAACAGTGTGTAATTGCAGCTGAATGCTGACAGGGGACTGGATGTTGTGGAGAATGAAAATTTAGCGGATGGTTATTGTTATTAATAGTATTATATTTGGCTACAGCACCAGTATTACATCTACATGGGAGCACTGGGTTCTTAATTAGTGGATGGGCTATAGTTCAGTGTTGTAACATGCTTTTCTTAGCTGCCTCAGGGGTTATTTGTTTGCCCCTGCCCCCACTGCCCCGCCATTAACCTTGCAATTGGTAGATTATCTTTCCCTTGTGAGGGACACAGTGATGCATGCAAACTGAAAAATGAAGTTTTGAAGACATTTAAAGAACCATGAAACTCATGGACTTAAGTTGTTCCGCATGTGGTACACCAAAAGTGAGACAGACACACATACAGAAACATATGAAAGTAGGAAAAATTTCTGGGGGAAAGAGAGAGAGTCCAAAAACTGTAGAATAAAACTGGGTTTTATTTGCAGTGCCACTTTATATTATACATACAACATGAAAACATCAACAACAAAGACTTCACAATTATTTTCATTGATTTCCATGAAGCAGCATCAAGATAACAAAAGGATGAGAGTGTAGTCCAAGCCAGGATTCCTTCCAAGACGAAGATGCATGTGTTCCTGATGATAACTGAGAGATCAAAAATGCATGTAAGTGTCTCTGGAACACCTTGCATTTCCAGAACTCCCTAAGACATTTTTGTAATTAAACAGAATATCCTGATTCAGTTTTGGCTTGTGCAGACAAGATTCTCTCTACTTTCATATTATTGATGAAGGAAGTCCTTAAGCTTGTGTTAGGCCAGTTTTTCATCAAGGGAGAGGTGGAGAGAGAGGGATCCAAGGATTGAAAAATAGTCTGTGGCCACATGATTAAAGACAGTTCTAAACTGGTCAAATGGTTGAAAAAAGAAATGCTTGTGTTTGTCCGCATCTAACTAGAGTTGCAGTTCCATCTTTCCCTACAGCCCACAGCCATGTCAAAGATGAGGCAAAGCTGGCTTGATTAAAATAGATCAAAGCATTAGCTGAGTTTCTGTCTACACTGTGTCCTTGTCAAATGCAAGGAAATGTTTTTCTTAATCATGGGAAGATGGTAGTTTTGAGAAAGCTGAAAAGGGTATGATGCAGCTAGCATTATTCCTGATGCCATACTTATTCTCTTGTCCTGCTCTTCTCCCTGATCCAGTAGAATTTGCAAGTTTTTGAAGCATTATGAGAAACTGCAAATCAGTTAGACAAGAGTATATAGTAGGAAATGATCTGAACACCATGAACAAGAAATAGTTTTTTCCAACTATGTTCAGTTGCACACACATCTGTGTCCAAATCGTGAAAGGTCTGCACAACCAGGGAGCCACCAAGCCAAAAGCAGACAACAGTTATGTGCAGTGGAACACAAAGGGCTTGCCTGGGACAGCAAAAATGGGAGGGTGTAGGGTTTAAGAACACGGCACACTGGAATGCAGGCTGGGTTGAATTCAGTTTGTCTTGGTGGTTTTGTATGAATGCACATATGTAAGTATGGTGGGTTGTATGAGCATCAGGCAAGGGGTCCCATCCTGCCTAGACATCTGCCACCGCTACCATACATTATTTGTGCGTACATATGTGAATTAAGATATGCATACATTTGGTCTTAATTTTTGGCTGTGAAAATCAAACATTTACCAAGTTGGATACTATCCTGTTCAGTCTGAGAAGGGTTCGGGTTGAAGACCAGTGCTGCAATCTTACATGCAATTAGTTTGCTTAATACCATTGGCTTCAATGGGAGTTATCCAGCACAGCTGTGTAGCGTTGCAGCCCAGGTTACTCATGGGCTTTCATACATTTAAGTTAATTGTGTTTCATAACTGTGACTGTAAACCAGAAATTTTAGGTCCCCACAGAAATCAATGGGTGCCAATGTGTTTGTTCTTAGCTGAAGCTAATGCCAGAGGGCTTTATCAGTTAATACAAATGTCCCACTGCGGCTGGTAAATTCAACTAATGAGAAAAGCTAGCAAGGCTACCCTTCAGATATGTAAAGTTTTGCCTGCTTCTGAAGCTTTAAACCTCCTCATTTCTAGAGCAATGAATCACAAAACTGTTTTGCAGTGGAGTGCTTTGAAAATAACCCAGTTCTATTCATTGATCCTCTGTGAGATGCTAGGGAAGGTTAGTGAGTAAGAGATGCCTGGGCCAGATGCCTGAAGTTGCAAGATGAATGGCCAAAATACTTCTGTAAAGCAGAGCCAACGGGTGCAGTAGAACCTACATAAATCACTCCACCTAAGTTGGGCTGTGGAAGAGAACAAACAACAAAAACACAAGATAGTTGGTAAGTATTACAGGCACAGGAAGCCCATGTAAGTTTACATTGGTTATTAACATTCAACAGGTTGGATCAATTGACCCTAACATTTTCTTATTGATTTGCCCACTCAGGAACATTAGAGGAAGAGATTCACCATCTTGCATGGCCATAGGCATGCTCTCCTTTCCACATGGTATGACCTTTAAAGCTGGACACGCTTCTTAGTTGAGTTGAGCTAAAAGTCTTAATTAGGTACAATGCTTTACACATAGATGTCACTGGCTCCTTAGCATTCGAGCCTACTCACACTTATTTGAAGGAATTCCCATTATATTCTGTGGAATATTGTTCTGAGTAAACTGTATCTGATTACAGTATTTGTATGCTTCCCAAATGACTGGACAGCTTATGGCAGTAAAATAGTTAAAATACAGTAGCAAATAATATAACAGTTGGAAGCAGTATAAATGTTTAAACAGTTGCAAATAAAATACTATGCTAAGATACAATGTACAAGTAAAAATACATAGATCTAAAGCTCAGGGAAGGACAATTGTATAGGTTTAAAAAGCCTCAGAAATTAAAAAGATCTTCAACTGTTGCTGAAAAGAGTACAAAGGAGGGGCAAATGAGCCTCCTGTGCAGAGGAAATTCCAAAACTGGATGCCATCACTAAAAAAAGCATTTTCACAGTTGTGCCCATCCCATCTCATCTGGTCAGAGCACCGGAGAAGTGCCTCCAAAGATGAGCTCAAGGTCTGGGTAAGAGGAGGCGAATCTTTTCCCTCCCTACCAGCATCCTAGACTAGCCTCTTGAGACTTGGAGTTTCATGGCCTGAGAACTTAATAAAGGGGAGTGGAGCAGCACATGCTGTGGTGATGCTGCAAGGTGAACATAACTGAGTGTAACTGCCATCCTCTTGTAAACTGACGTTTGCAAAAAGGCCCCTGGGTGGTGGCCTCAGTTTGAGGAGCAGGAAAAGCAGGATTATTGCCTTCAGTTTGTATAAAAAGATTGATATTAAGTCCATATGGAATGGACTACCAACCCTCTTTCTGTCTGCATGACCCCTCCTCTTCATAGGCATACTCTCACCCTAGGATCCAGCTGTTGGTCAAGACAGAATATGGTACCCGATGTAGAACACATTGCTGTCATCTAACCAGAATACTGAAGCCAAGTTGTCTCTCTCCAGATAGTGGCATAGTGAGCCACCAACTGAATCTGATAAAAGACACTCTGTAGCACAAAAGCCACTTAAAGTTCAAAGGACATAGATGGCTCCAGGAGAACTCTCAAGCTAAGAAGTTGCTCTTTCTGTGGGAGTGCAGCCCCATCCAGAGCTGGCTAAGCACCTTCCATCAAGTTCAAAGAGTCACCCTCTAACAGTATCACAGTCATGTCTGGATTGAGCTTCAGTTTTGTTTGTTTAGCTGTCATCAAATTACAGCCATAGTACATGCACACCACAACTGATGAAGACCAAAAGGAGAAACAGAGGTATGGGGCATCAGTATACCCTGCGGCAACACACTCCAAAATTTTGGAGGACCCCATTCAGATGGTTTCATGTACATGTTCAATAATGGGGGACAGAACAGACACTTGAGAACTACATGCTGGAGAGTCCTTGCGGTCAGCTGGTATTCTCCAAACACCACCTTCTGAAATTAGCCATCCCCAATTGGGGGAGGAACCACTGTAATAAAGCGGACTGCCAGCTCAGTAGGATACTGTGGGCGACAGTATATTGAAAGCCATAAAGAGATCAAGGGAACTCAACAGGGCTATACTTCCCTTATCCCTCTCCCAACAGTGGTTTCTGGGCTAAAATTCCACTTGAACCCTAACTGAAACAAGCCCAGAGCAATAGTCTCATCCAAAAGCATCCGGAACAGGCTTTTTGTTTGACATACACTTGAACTGCAGGTGCTGTAGGCCAGCTTTGCCAACATGCACAGGGGAAGACACAAAGAAACACAGGGAACAAGTGGATTTTTTCCCCCTGATACTTTATAATATTTCTCTTAGGATGAGAGATGAACTCCTGATTAAGCAGTGGCTCAGAAGGGGAGATTATCAGGCCAGAATTAGAAGGGAAAAACACATTCCCGTGTTTCGAACGAATGTTATCTATATGGTTACACCTGAACCACAGGGCCCAGCATTCTCTGACATGGACTATAATTGACTAAGAACTCATCTAAGTAATTTTACCTGTTTCAATTTTAAAATAGCCAACTCAGATATATTTCTAGATCTTAATTAAATATTGCATCTTGAATGCTTGTATGCAGGAATAAAATGATTATCAATCTGTTTCCCAGTGTCTTCCCATAGCTATGGTTAGCAATAGGGTTTTTTTAAAGGTATTCCTAGCTAGATGTGTTGCCACTTGATATCTAATCAGGTCTCTATGACCATCTATTTGAACTAGAACATGTTTAGTAAGCAAAAAGTGAATATATATATAAAATTAGACCAACAGCAAGCCAATGGAAATGGGGAGCAAAGTTTTATGGCCGTTCTATTCCCATCCACATGGCTAGTTCCAAAGAACAGCATCTGGGAACTGCATCTCACCTGCTGCCCCTCAACACGACATCTTGCCTCCAATGCTCTTTAATCACAAATTGGCACAATGCAACAAACCATTGTACGATCTTAGCACAATGGGTTGTTATGCCAGAATAATTCATGAAGGTTGGCTTCTTTGAAGGCAATGAGTCACCCTGACAACCCATGCATTGTTCTAGGTATGGTATCCATGATGGGTTGTCATGTTATGTAAACCCAGGGGACCAACTGGGCATTGGCTGCCAAGCGTGCCTGCATACCTGCCAGTGCCAGCTATGCTAGGTGCCCAAGCATCACTTGAGGGCAGCTGGCATGGGCTTGCTGCCACCTGCAGTAAATGTGATCCCTTTTTGCCTCACCATCATTTTTCTATCTGTACCCTTTTTATTTTTATTTATTTAAAAGATTTTTACCCCGTCCTTTGCACAAGCCTCAGAATGGCTTTTTCCCCTCGGAGCTTGACAACCACCTTTTATAATCCCCATTTCAACAGACACTGAGAGCCCATTCAAAAAGTTTACCAACCACCAGCAGCCAGAGCAACACTTTGAAAGGGCTGTCAGCGGTTGTTCAACTTTTTGCATGTGTGCGCGTGCACAAGGTATGCAAAACCTTGATTTATTCATTTTAAATATGTTAATTGAACTTGTGCAACTGTGGAAAGCAGGACCTTCTGTTCGGTACTGTCAAGGGTGAGGAATACTATCAGAGTGCAGCAGATACGAACCACTGAACCAAAGAGAATCCAAGCAGGTTTTTTCTCCCCTTTGCTTTCTTTTGAGAACTGTCAAAAGGTGAACTGTCAAGGGAAAGCAAAGCTGTAAGTGATCTGGGCTTGCAAAAAGGGTGAATTGACACTCCTTTCACAGCAAGATCTTTCAATCTTCAGAGTGTTGCATTTGTTGCACATCTCCCTGAGATCCCATCTGTGCAGGGAAGTGCATCTACCTGCTTTGGATGAAAAGGGGATTTTTACACCTAGCTGTCCAAATTCTGAGTTTCCTTAAAAAGGTTTGTCAGAGCACTTTTAAAAACTGGAGCATACGCAGATAGCTGTTAAAACTGCTATTCCCCAGAAAAGTAGAGGGGGGATGCACTTTTACACTTTCCGAAGCAGTTTGAGTCCTGTGAAAAACTGCAAAACAGTTGTGGCAGTGGGGGTGGGGGGCAGAGGAGATGAAGAACTTGCTGCAAAGCCCACCATACCCATTTTCATAGAATAGTAGAGATGGAAGGGGCCGGAAGGCCATTGGGTCCAACCCCCTGCTCAGTGCTGGACCCCACATTAAAACATCCCTCTCATATGGCTGGCCAGTTGCATCTTGAATGCTTCTAGTTTGGGAGAGACCACAATCTCCTTAGGTAATCAGTTCCATTACCATAATACACTAACAGTCAGGAATTTTTTCCTGATACCCAGTGAGAATCTGGCTTCCTGTAACTTAAGCCTGCTGTTCCATGTCCTGCAGTCTGAGTTGATTGAGAAGAAATTCTCTCCTTCCTCTCTGTGACAGCCTTTTAAGTACATGTGGAGTGTTGCCATCTCTTTCCTCTCAAGGCTAAACATGCCCAGTTCTCTCAATCTCTCCTCATAGGCCTTGGTTTCCAGTCCCTGGATCATCCTTGTTGCCCTCCTCTGAACCCCTTCCAGCTTGTCTACATCTTTCTTAAACTATGGTGCCCTGAAATGGACACAGTACTCCAGATGAGGCCTAACCAGTGCTGAGTAGAGGGGAACTAGTATTTCATGACATTTGGAAGGGATTCTTCTATTAATACAGCCTAAAATAACATTTGCCTTTTTTCCAGCCACATCACTGTTGACTCATTTTCAGCTTGTGATATACAACAATTCCAAGATTCTTCTCACTTGCAGTATTTTTGAGCCAAGTATTCCCCATCTTGTAACAATGCATTTCCTTTCTTTTCCTTAGGTGCACAACTTAGGATTTGTCCCTACTGAATTTCATTCTGTTGGGTTCGTCCCAGTATTCCAATCTATCAATATCACCTTGAATCTTTTCTCTGTCTTCCAGGGTATTAGGTACCCCACCCAGTTTTGTGTCATGTGCAAATTTGATTTAATCGTTCCTTGCACTTCCTCATCCAAATCTTTAATAAAAATATTGAAGAGCACTGGGCCCAGGACTGAACCCAGTGGTACCCCATTTGCCATCTCTCCCAGGTTGGAGAAGGTGCCACTGATAAACATTCTTTGTGTCCGATTCTGTAGCCAACTGTGGATCCACCTGATAGTGGTTCTATCTATACCACTTTTTGCTAGTTTGCTAATCAGGATATCATGGGCCACTTTGTCAAAACCTTTGCTAAAGTCAAGATAGATTATGTCCACAGAATTCCCACAGTCAAAGCAAGGATAGTACAGTATGATCATTAAAAGTTAATAATGCAGACATATTTCTACCTGAGTGAATCACAAAACCTGCCATAAGTAACAAAAGAAATAAATTCTTTCCAAAAAATAAAATTCCTTTATATAAATAAGAACAAGCTCTATATCTTTTTCTCTACTCACCCAACTAAACAATCACAGGAATAAATTTGTGGTCATCAATATTTAAACAATGTCATTTTATATACTGGCAATGTGAAGCCATTCTTAACAATTGTCCCCTTGAAACAGAAACCTACTGGCTCCTTTAAATACTCTGATTTTAGAGAAGTGCTTCAAGTCTCGGGAAAAAAGAATGAATATATGTTTGAAAGGGGTACACTCATGTATCATAGGCTACAAATTTGACTATGGCTGGCTGAAGGACGCTGAGAGTTGTAGCTCCACACATCCAAAAAGAACCAGACTGTTCTAAAGCTTCACAAACTGACAGAGTACATATGCAGCAGAATCAGGCGGCAGAATGGAATGTGGAATCATTCTGCAATTGGGATCTTACTATTTTGAAAAGAAAACTAGAACAGCAAAAGAAAAAAGAACTAGGGAAGATCTTGTAAGAAGGCCTTTTTCTTGGCCAAGTGGGGATGTTGTTGCAAAAACATTTCTCACTTGTAGAATTAATTCCAAATTAGTGCAATCCACTTTTCAGCACAAGATTCTGTAGCCACATTCTACTGCATGTCTGGACCCAGAGTCTGTGATGCAACTGTGCTTCCTGCCGGTACTAGTGGAGTTCACATGGACCCCTACTATGTGTTGAGAGGCATGTAAAAAGCAGACATGCATCCCCTAAGCAGTCAGGACAGTTGAACCCGAGAGCTTTGACTGGCTTGGGCCTGTTTAGCCTTTTGCACCTGCCCTTCAGACCCTGCATATTTCTTGTGGTACTGGCAAGTGCAGAGGGGAGGGTGAAAACATAACTGATCAATAAGTACTTGGTGGGCAAGTACTGCAGTTTTTCTGGGTGAAAATATAAGTCCCTAGCATTCAAAAATGCTGAATCCATCAATTTATTTTCTCTTGCAAAATTAGCAATCTGTTAACTGGGCTTGTGCTCACTCTAACTTGCAGTGGATACTTGCATTGCAAAAGGTATACAGATTATTATACCAATGGTGGTTTTCCTCAAATAATTTTGTGAACGGTGATTCAGTGAGTCACTGAGCACTAGCTCTTACAGTTGGTGCAGATGGGGATGGATGGGATTAAGCGCTGGGTAAGATGCAATCTTTAGAAAGATTTCCCTTTCCTAGTTGAATAATGGAAGATCACAGCAGCTGCTTTCATGGTGATAAAAAGTGCTCTCTGCAGTTTTCTAACCATCAAGGCAGCCATGGCAATCTTCCATTGTTTTCAGCCACTACATGGCGGCCACACAAGCAAAACTTTCCTGAATGTGCTGTCACTCAACATCTGCACCAGCTTAGAGATTCCTCTTGCCCTTTCGAAGGGCCGCAGTTCACAAGGTGTCTGGGCGCAGCATACACTTACTGCAGCAGTTTAAGTCTACAGTGCATAGCCTTTGATTCCACTGCTGAGTTTCTGGCCTCTGCATCACAGTCATAATGCAGAGACCAGTGTGACGAGCCCAACCAAGTAGCAGAAGGTAATCCCCAGAAGAGATCGTGTGATGGGCATGCCAGAGCCGTTGGCCACTTGGAGACCATGTGCAAATGGAGATTTCTGCATTTGTTTCTGGAAGTAACCTCTGCATGGCAACTGCTTCCTATGGCGGCCTAATACGTGAACAACAGACAACTGGCATTGCAGTCAAAATGGCAGGAGGAGTCGGAAGTCAAGGGGTGAATCCCTCTTGCCGTGGCACCCACAGCAGCTGCTACTGTAAGGAGCCTGTTTCATGTCTAGAACGACCCTTCACAGATCAGCCTAAGAGCAGAACATGTTGATACAATTGCGATCTAATAGTGGTGCTGACCTTATCCCTGCAGTAGTGTACCAAGAAGCTGCCGTAGCCACCTGCACTTCTGGTTCTGTCACCATGCTGCGAAAGGTGGTGGCCGTGGTGTTGGGGGATAGAAGGACAGGTTCTGAACAGAATGCAAGATCTGTAAGCCAAGTCTGTGCTGATCACGTAGTGGGAGGAAGGATCCTGGCACGAGGATTCTTAGGCCTCCTGGCTTGGCCTGTTGTATAAGTATATCATAATTAGAAGAACAGAGGTACTGATCTGCTGGAACCAGGAATCTCAAGTTCCACACACCTGGATGAACCACAGAGTTTTATTTAGCTCCATGTTTATTTAGCTTTACATTTATATCTGGCTTTCCTTCCTCCTGCAAGGAACCCAGGGCAGCTAACATGGTCTTCTTCCTTATTTTTACTCAATTCTCACAGCAACCCTGGGAGGTAGGTTAGGAGGAGAATCAATGAATGGCCAAAATCACCCGGTGAGCATCATAGCCACATGGAAACTAGAACCCAGATCTCCAGGCTCGCAGGCTAACTCCTACTCCACACTGACACTCTGTACACTGACCAGAGTCTACTTGTTTCAGATGGTTGAATTCTGAAGTGTTCAAGGTTTGCATCCAGTGCTACATTTTTTCAACATAGAAATGCTCTTGGAAGTCTCTCATATTGCCATCATCTTGGCCTGAGTCAGGACAAGAGAAAATATTTAGACCTGAAATCAGCTTTCAGTTCATGATGTTTAGAGAGAGAACCCCTGAACATGTACAGAGTATCTTTCCCTTCCTTCTTAAGTAACCAGAATCAGCTCCCTTATCCACTGCACTAAAAATAAAGCCCTTCCAAGACAGGCCATGATGTGAGGGAATACGTAACAAGGAAGTAGGACTTTTTCCAAGTGGGGAGGTTTGAGTCCTGGCCAGATAAGTATCTCAGTAAGCCCTTATCTGAGGGGTGGGTGACCTGAGGCCCTTCAGATGTTGGTCCAGAATGCCCATCATACCTGACCACTGCCCATGCTGACTGCAGAGGGATGGAAATGGAAGGCCACATGCTTCCTACTCTGGACTTAACAAAGCTGCACACCTATGCAAGTTCTGATAGGGGAAAGAAGGGTCTGCAATGCCCAATATGCTGCAGCCAATAACTTTAAACCCAAACTTTGCAGAGCAATATTAGCCAAAAACAACAACAACAGTCCTGCAATTTAAATTTTGGCAGTGCATGAGAAGGGAAAGCAAGAGCTTTTTAGATTTTGACGGACATTTAGTAGCAAACAAGAAAACAACATTTGTATATATCTTCTTAGAAAATGCTTTATTTGACATGAGCAGCTAGAACAGGGCATGATACCCATCTAGGAGAGAAGCAGTTAGACCCACATCATTTGAACAGCGTGAGAGCTTCTTCCATGTGCTGCAATCTGCATTAGGCAGCACAGATATAAAGTCATTGCATGCACAGGGATGCTTCCATGGCTCCCTGCCACCTGGGCATTTGGCAGGCCATCTGCAGGAAAGGTGCTAATTGGATGACAAATACTTGCATTTTTGCCACCACTCACATGGTTCTTCATATGTATGTCTCTAAGCAGGGATGGGGCTTGTGGGCACTTTTGGAAATTTGAGAAACTGTCCTGGACATCACCATGACGTGGATGCCAAGGATGGCTGTAACTAATCATAAGGCCAAGTAACCTGCTCAGAGGCCTTCATGGAGAAATGAAGATGGGAGCTGGTAGAGGGTCCCACTTCATGATAAAAAATATTTTTAAAAGGAAAGGCATTCAGTATATGTATCTGAATATACATTATTGTGCTCCTTGAAACAAAAAACACAGATCAATGCAGAAATCAGATGAACACATATAGAAAATGATAGGGCCTAGAAATGGACAAATTCATCCAACTCTAGCCTGAAAGCATCAGATCTTTTTAGTGCATATAATTCCACTGTTGATACAGTCTAAGTTATAAGGTGAAGATCTGAAGATCTATATAAATGACTAATATGAAGAAGATATACTTGAGATTTCCCATTTCTGAGAAGGAACCTTCAAGGTTGCTTTATTTTCTTTAGGAGCATTTTATATGCAGCTTTTCCAACAGAAATCGACGTGGGGAAGACTATTTCTGGAATTAACAACAAAACAATGAAATTCAGCATAAAAACACATTGACAAAAATAGCAGCAAAATACTCTGCAAATTAGAAGTAAAACAGCCTTCCATGCACAGATCCGACACAAGCTTTGGTTGCAGTACAGGCTACGGATCTCACCCATCTTACACTGCTGATGCAGAGAGCACATTTTGAGCTACAGTGGGGTAAGCAACCTGGTGCTCTGCAGATCTTTTGGGCTGCAATTTCTGTATGTTCCAGCCAGCAGTCAACAGTCAGGGATTATGGGAGTTGCCATAATGGGAGAATAGGCAACCACTGGGTTGCCTATTGCTAAGCTTGAAACTTGGGCAAGTGGTCATCCTCACACCTACCAATCTGGTCCTGATTCCACATTCTCTCTGGTTGGGGCATTGATCCAGTGTATTATTAAAACAACACTTGGGATCCCCAGGTCCCAGGGCCCATACTTAGCCAAGACCATTGAGCAACTACATTGGTTCTTGTTTTCGTTCTTCTCTTCCTTCTTTTTGCAAAGCAGAGAAGAACCTTGTCTATAACTGATAAAATATTCAGCTGCTCAGCTCAAGAAGCACCAGAGGCAGTAACACCAAATTAACCTTGAATACTGTAGTTGAAAGTCCCTGTAGCGCTGCTTCTCTAGGTGCATCTGAAATGATTCACTGCCAAGTAAATAAATCAGCTCAGTACAGTATGCTACATGGTACTTGAAATAATAATTTTAAAATATGGCTAGATTGTATTGGATAGACTAGTTGTTTAGAACAGTTGTATTCTTTAAAAGACTGTTTTCTCCCCCTTTAGGCACGTATGCTTCATATGCAAAGCAACTTTATTTGAAAAGATAGAAGAAAAAATTAGGAATTATATGTAAGGGACAGGCTTTTTGCAGAAAACATTCATCAATGTTTTCTGATTCCATGCCTGTATCTCATTTAGAAGGTTCTTAACCCACTCCTGTGGACCGCCTTTGCACACAGTATTTGCATGCCAGCTATGACCTGCGGAAAAGTCACCCTGGTGTTCAAATACCTCAGGCAAAGAGAGAAGCACAGGGGTTCTGAAGCCTTTCAATCAGTCTTCCCCAACCAGGTGCCCTCCAGGTGTTAGGGTTCATTTTCATTCCTCAATTTCTCGCTAAGAAAACTGAAATGTCAACAATACTAATGATAACTCATCTCATCAAGTTGTTCTGTAGCAGTGCTTCTTTAAAATCTTATTATTTTAAACTCCTGTGTAACAATCCAATGCACGGTTCTGGAGCCTTCATTTTTATACTTAAAACTTTTCAAAATCTCTCTGTGCATAAACATGAGTAGCCCCAATTCTTGTGGATTGGGTTGCTGTGTGACATGAAATGGTTCATCTGTTAGAATTTGCTATTGTCTGGTTGTTGATGAGCAGCAATGTCACAAAAGAGAATTGGTCTTTTAGATATCTTGAATGTGAGGGCCACACAACTATGACTATGACTATGACTGCTATTGTTAATATCATTGCTATTATTATGGCAATTACTACTAGAAGAACCTAAAATGTGTCTTCTAAAATACATAGAAAATCTTTTCTGGAAGTAGACAGTGCCGTTTCATTGGATTAAGCACTGTTCCACCTGAGAAAAATGCATATATTTGGCCTTTAAGCATTCATTCCCAGTTTGATCCATTCCAGTTTTCTTCATCCTACCAAGAATATATACCCCAAACACATAATTATCTTCTCCTTCAGAGTGTTTTCAGCTGTGATTTCAGCCAACTTTTCTGACTTTGCCCATTTCTTCAGCTAATTAATATCTTGCATTTAGAAGTGCTTCTCAGAGGATCATAGAACTTGGAACAAGTCTTTGAGGATCAGATCTGGTCCAAAAATAATATCTAAAGTGACTGAGAACAGTAATGACCCTCAGAAGCTGGGTTCAGAACCCTAGCAAATTTTAATTGATAAAGCTATAACAATTTTCAAGAGTCGTTGGTTGATTTAGCCTGTGCTTGTGCACAGATCTGACATTGATTTGTTTCAGAAAACGTAACATCTCCACCTCTTTGGAAAGCATTCAGAAAAACACATGTGTCTCCAGCTGGTCCTGATTCAGACATAAGGGATGAAGAAGAGATGGTGAAGAGGGAGCTGTTCCGCTAAACAGCCAACCTTTCCTCCACTGAATGGTGTGCCCGGAGAGCAGTTTTCATGAGCTCTGAGCTGTGAAGGGCTGCCCAGTACGCCTTCTGTTGGAAAGTCAGCTGTGACTGGCAGCCGAGTTGCCTTATAGAGAGAAAGTGTGGTGACTCAGCACTTGGTACTAGAGGGGGAAAAAAAATGCAGGGTCCATTTATTCTGGGAGCCAGTGCAGAAGTTCAAATCAGCTTCCTTTATTGTCACTTTTATACACATCACTGAACAAGGCTATCGAACATTGTTAAACTACAAGCACAAGGAGCTGATCATGTTACAGGACAAGCGGGATGTACAAGAGAAGCACTGTGAATGCAGCTTGTCCTCTGTCTCCCCACTCCACTACCCCTGCCAGTGTCTGAAAGCCAGCAGAATTGCTCCTATTATCCAATAGCTGCTCATGGAGATACTGAAAGGCAGCCATGCCTTCCCCTGACACACTGGCCATGTTGGCTGAGGCAAATGGGATTTGTAGTAGGATGCATCTGGAGGGCACCAGTTTGAGGAGAGTGAGTTCAGAGCATAACTCAACACAGGCTACTTGGCCTCAGGACTTGCGGCCTCCGCGGCAGCCGTCCTCTTCCCCATAGGTGCCACCTGCAGGAAGCACCTGCATTGAGAGAGATCTTTGACAGGAATGCATCAGGCTTCCGTAGGAAAGAAAGGGATCATCTAGATTGTGGCCTTCTAGAGGCTGAACTGCAAATTCAGTCATTTTTCACTGCTTGCTATGCTGGCTGGGGCTGATAGGAGTTGCAATCTAAAAACATTTGGAAGGCCCCATAGACCCTGCACCTGGTCCACAGTACAAGCAGGCAACTGGCATTTCCTTCTAGTGGCTGAAGCAGTTATATCTGGTCTCTACTGCTTTTCATCAAGGCATGGAAAGCACTTAGCAGTTAGAACATACTTTCACTGGAAAGGAAAATTGATTACAAGTTGTGCCGTAAGGCATAGAGAAATTCTGCACTTGAATATTACACTCTACGGTTTGATTTTGAAGGGTATAAGTACATAATAGGTAAGTGAGAATGCTTACATACAGTAATGTGTCTCAGTACTCAGGATGGATGGCTTTGAAGAACTTAGTGCTGGATACTGCAAAAACTTTAGCATGGGGATTGACCTTGTACCATGGGCTGTGGAGAAAGGAACATTCCTGCTTTGAATGCTCCCATTTGACCCTTCATTTCAAGCTATGGTTTAAGCATCCATACTAAATAGCAGGCTTCCATGAGGGAAGCCATGATTGTCCAACAGTTTCTAGAAGGGGCCCTCTCTCCCTTAGCAGTTTAGGCTGAGGTACTAACAATGACTTTATCTGGACAGAGATGGCCTAGATGGACTCTGATAATCTCTTATCTGGATTACTAGCAGCACTTCCAACTGGTTAAGAGACTAGTTGCCAAAATTATATTATACTAATCCATTTCCAAGCCCAATTCACAGTGCTGGTATTGACATTTAAAGTTTTAATGACTTGGAACCAGGTTACCTGTCCAGGTTTGTACCTGTTACCTGTTACATACTTGGACAGACCAAAAGATAATCTTTTATGGCTATTTTCTGCTTTAATCAAATGAAGTGAGGTAGAGGGCTGTTAAGCAGAGATCCTGATTGTGGAGCTTCTTCCCCGAATAAGCTCAACTGCCATCTACATTGTAATCTTTGGATACAAGGTGAACATCTGTTTATTTTCCCAGGCTTTCCAGTTTTAGGAACATGAGCATTACTATTGCTGGCTTTTAGCTTGATGCCGTTTTCACTAAATGTTGTGTTCATTTTACTTTTTTATAGTTAAACATTTTTTCTTTGTATTGAGCACAGAACTTACTGTTTGTGGGCAGTATAAAAATTCTACAAGTACACAAATATATTGCTAGCATTAAAACATGAAATGGAGCACTAAATAATGATTCCACTAGAAATAACATCAGGTGTCCTCTTAAGACCTATCTTTTAGGAGATGGGAAGGATGGAGGAAATTTAATGTAGATGTACCCTAATGTGAACTGCTGGAAAATAAGATTCGTTTATGTTCATGAATTTTATGTTGTGCTAGAAATTATCTCCAATTATGTTCAGTGTTTTGGGTTCCCTCAACAGCCTAGGTAGACAGACTCTCAGCCTGAATCTTCTCTGTAACATTTAGACTACCACAAAGCCTCTCTGGACTTTGCCATGTTCTTAGGTCTTTTATGCACACATTTTTCCCTCTCCAGAGTACACCTCTTCTTCTTACTGCTACTCAACTAAATGTCACTGCAGAGCCCACAGGTGGGGATAAGCTTAACCTTGTTTAATTGATCCTCCATGAATCATGCAGTGACCAGAAAGCCCAGGTGAATGGCATGATTCCCAATGTTCACCAGTTAGCTTCAGCAGGAGCACAATGGTAAACGATTGCATTATTTATTTATTACATTTTATATCACCTGATAGCCCATGGAGTTCTCTGGGCAGTTTACAGAATTTTGAATGTGTTTCTGTGTTATCCAGCACAAAGAGCCTGGGACCTGTGATGGGTTTTGTGCAGTGTATGGGGCTTCTTCAGCTTGGCACCCACAAGCTCACCAAAGCTTCTACTCTCTGGAATTTATTAGAATCAGGGAATGTGGACTCATGGGCTGAGAAGAGCAGCTTGTGGTAAGAAGGGCCAGTATGGAAGGAGCATGTTCCTTCCAGAACACTGATTTGCAGATAAGTTTAGTTCTACTGATTTCCATTTTAAAAGCAGAATAAGCATACAGAGACTACCCCCGCCCCCTGCTCCATTAAGGGACACAGGGTAAACTCTCATATGAAGCACAAAAGTGGCAGCTGAAGCTGTTTGCTTTTTCTTTGGCCTGGCCACTCTGCCATACATTAGGAGAACTGGGGGCTATTCTAGCATATGATGCTCGGATGGAGTCCTCAGTGGACTGCCCCCTAGTTCAGAAAATTGCCTTTCTGCTCCATCCCCCTCCCCAACCTGTTTTAAGTGTGTGCCCTATATTAGTGCTGCAATGAAAATGAGAAGCCTACAGAATACTTGAGCCTTACAGAAACTTCCACTAATACAATGCATTCCTAAAAGATGTCACTCCATTCTTTTTGTGATGTTGGACAGCACCACACTCAAAAAGATACTTCTATGATTCAAACCACTGTTAGTATTGCTAGGTCAGTTCCATTTTATTATTCTGGTCTCAAGTTCCATTGCAATCTTTCTCCATCTGCTTGTGAATATTCATAGGCTTTGTTTATGGCCTGTTTGGCAGAAGATATATGTAGAATCATCTATGTTATACAGAAGGACTCAGTGCAATATTGATTTATATATAATACATAGATGCATGACCCAAATACTAATCAAAATGGAAAATCCATTAGTATGGCTTAATACTAGAAACAGCATAGTTTCAATCCTCTGTATTTTAATTTGTCCATACTTTTTGCCCGTTAGAAATTATTGCATAGGCCTGGCTTTCCCAGCATGCCACCTTTGAGATGTTTTGGAGCAACTCCCATCAGTCACAAAAAACATGGCTATGGTCAGAAGCTCCAGTAAACTGTAGAAGAATATATGTCTTGACTTTGTCTGTCTATAAGGAGGAGACTGTAATGATGTGTGTCTGTGTTTTGCTTTGTGTTGCATTGGGACACATTTTGGTATTATACTGATTAGTATATAAGGGGACACATGGTATTGTAACAGGAGACAGAAATGTTCCAGACTGTGACTCAGTCAATAAAAATGACCTTTCGGCTTCCTGCCTAACTATATACCAAGCTAGCATGTTGAGACTTCTTCACTAAGCTGTAAAAGTATGGGCCTGCCACTGGATGGGTGACCACATGCAGAAGTAGAGCAGAGAGTTGGGCTAAATGGCCACATAGGCCTTTCAGCTCTATGACTATTCCACTCTATTTTATGCTGCTCTATCTTGTTTAGACAGTGTTCTGTGTAAGACTAAAAACACCAACATTGCAGAGACGGACCATGTACTTCCCACCCCACAGATAACAATGAAGGGGCTGCCACTGTTTGTCACTGCCCCTACACATAAAGCAAAGAACACCCTTGATTTCATCCATGGTAAGATGAATGATCTGAATATAGGAGCATCCAAATAACTTCATGATCAAGCAATTTCCTAGTAAGGTTTGAATGTATGGTGACTGCCTCCCTCTGCAGGGGTGAGAAAATTATGCAAATGGGCCAACCATGGGCACTGATGGAATCCAGTAGATGCTGGCTTCCCTAAATGCTCTTAGGGATTTTCCAGTAGACAGAGCTGATAATCCTGTTGAAGATCTACTCTTGCGTGGAATGGCGAGATGAAGCAAGGAACTGAGTAAAGTGAAGCTGAGTCCTTTCTCTGACATTGTGGAATCCATTTTGTCTCTTGGCATACCAAAGTAGATTAGACAATGAAAGAAACCAGACAACAGCTAGAGCTGAAGTGGCAAAAGACTTGGGTGAAGATGACCAACCATACGAGTATGTCAGAGCATATACTTGTGCCCATTCTGTGTCAGTGCAAGCAGCAGAGACAGCCTCCACTGCAATATGGGAAGCTATTCAAGTGATCCAGGGGTTATTAATGTTCTCCTGCAAATGCAGTCCTAGATATATCGAGAACTTGTCGTGATTTTGTTATTTTTCTTGCAAAACCTTTTGGAGATAAAAGCAGTATACTTGTAATTGTAGCAGGTTTAGGCGAGGTGCTTGATGCCTCCACTGACCTACATCCTGGCATCTCAGCTTCAGTTACTGCAGCCTGAAGAAGTGGGCAAGGTATGCCCAGCAATGCACCTGACCATCTGAGCTCTCAGCCATTGTCCTTCATGGCTAAGAAAAGCTAGCCCGGGGCAGGGGTACACCTGAATAATTCTAAGGAGAGGGTGTTGTTAAGGAAGTGGCAGCATAACTGTCAGGATCAGGGCCTGATTCACCCTGCAAGTGAACCAAGAACACCCTGGCAGACACTTGCAGGGAGCAGCTGTGTGGCAATGAGGCAGTGCAGCTAGAAACCCTGGAGAACGGCATAAAAGGCTTCATGGCGCTGCTGCTCCTTGCCATAGCAACACAAGCTGTTCTGGTGGCTACCTCATGCTTTGGCTTCCAGCTTCCTTAAGAAACATACTCTGGATCCTCTTGTTTGATAACTGTGGCCAATTTGCTAATACCTTCTTTCTGACTGAGGATCCAGTAAAAGTGATGGTGGGCCAGCTGCAGACTATCCTTGGTATAGTTTATCACATCCTTATTTGATGAATTGCAGTTTCACTTTATTTGCAGTACCCTGCTATACAGAAGAAAGACACAAGCCACTTCTGGTTGTCAAGAGGAAAAATGCAAAAGCTTTACTATTTACATCACATCTTTGACATTTCTTGGCAAGATAAGATCATTTGTGCAGCTACTTCAGTGAAGACCAGATCAACCTAGCAAGCATCTGGATAGTGTCAAAGAAACCTATGCTGACTTGGACATGCACATAAGATGTAAGACAGATGCATCCTGAAGAACATGTCCTATTCTAAGAAATCCAACCCTTAAGAGAACCAGAGCTTACACTAGCTGTGATATACTGTAAGGTTATTTGAAAATACACAGTGAGATCAGTGTAGAATGACTAGATTCTGTCATGGATTCTGGGCTGACCCAAATTACAGAGCTCATTTTCACAAGCCGGTTTTGCAGCTCCTGAAAAGGTTGGGCTTGAATGGCTATGCAAATGTAGGGGACATCTCTGTTTCTGAGCCAAGTGGCCCCAAAACTTTAGCTTTGGCATATCACACTGCAGCAGTTTCCTTGTCCATCTGCATCGGACAATGCAGCAAGCCATCCTCACATGTCCCTGTGTGCTGAGGGAAATGAACCAGTGCTTGTTTTGAATTCTGAGGGTGGATAATTAAATGACCATTCTGTAGGAAAATGGAGATCATCAGCCTGGTTACCTCAGCAATGATAATGGATTATGTGCCCTACCCATTCACAGGGAGGGCAAAATGACTCCCTGGCATCATCTTACAGGCAAATCTGATTGGCTATATGATGTTGTCCCATCATCGCATTCATGCTATCAGGGACAGGTGATTCAGCACCCACCAGATATTTTAGACTACATTTCCCATAATTCTCACAATAAATTATGCTAACTGGGATTGATGGGAGTTGTAGTCCAGTACTTCTGGAAGGTACACGCTTCCATATGACTTCTCTAAGAAAATTCCTCACAGGCTGGGATCACTTGGGAAAGAAAACTCAAACCAAGAATGGCACTTAAGCATCAGTTGAAGAGAGAACAAGAACCATACAGTGTTACAAAGCACAGTGTGCAAGGGTTTTGGTTGGGAGGAAACATTTCACATTTTCTTGTCTTGAGAATATTTGGGTGACAGAAAGAACCTCTTTCAGCCTAAGGACAATTTTGAATAAACTCTTGGTAGGTAAGGGCAAAAGCAAAAGAGCTGAAAATACCATTCCACAGCCAGTACACTGTAGCTTACAGCAAGTCACTAGGCCTCAGGAGAGCTATTTCAGCCCTACAGACTGAGGGAAAACTACACAAAAGCTGGGAAACTACCCAGTTGGATGGCACAAAGGGGTGGGCTATGGAAAAGAGGCATGGCAATTGGGAAACCTGAGAGAACCAGACAGGACCAAGCACATGGGTATGTGGATTTAGAACCTGTCCCTGAGATTCCCTCACCCCTAATCTAAGAAATATTATGTCAAGAACTATTTCATATGGCTGCAGTACAAAAACCCCAAGTAAGCCCCACTTTTTGACAAAGCCTGCAGATGTGACACTTGTGTCATGTCCTGTCAATCCAAGATTAGCATTTTCAACCATTACCTAATCTACAGAGAAGTTGCAGATGTATCATCTCATGCAGACTGATGACTACCAATATACACCATAAAAAAGACCCATTCAGGGGCCCATTCAGGTAAATTAGTACATCCTAAATTATTTTGAAAGCAAAGGAGTTTACCATCTATCCATCCAATTTATACACTGCCCATTAGCCAAGAGGGTTCTCTAGGCAGTTTACAAGTTAGTTAAGGCTAATGGGGTAGGATAGAAGTCTCATAAATAAATAAATGTTACATCTAACTTGATCTATTTGTCTCAGAGAAATATTTCCTGACAAATATTAAGAAGACCTTCTTGAGAGAAAATATGAGAGGAGTCTTGCATATTTTTCACTATTATAAGCTAGGAAAAAGTGTTCATGGACCAGCCTATTTAGAGCTGCATTTTGCATAAATTGATATACATGTAGTGAAGAAAATGTGAATTGGCCATTCAATAGCCAGTCCCCATCCCTCCATCTCAGGTTTTCAAATCTCATAATGGGCCCTTTGTCAATGCTTTCCTCCTGGAGTTTGCCTATAGGACTTGCATATTCTTGATCTTTCCTTTGGCTCTTGTTTTATTGATGTCATGGCCTTCAATCATATCTATTTCTAGACTGCCTGAGTGGCTCTTGCCATTTTTGGCATAGATGTGTCAAGGAGTAATAATGAGTTGTTACTGGAGGTCAGGAGCTAAGAGTACCCCAGGCCCGGTGTTCATGTAGCTGCTGATACAAGGCACCAAAAAACAAGACAAGAAGTGTTTAAATCCTATCACTCTAGGATCTACATGGGTTTGTTTCAAGTATAATATTGACACAGCATTACAGGAACTGAAATGGTTGCAACAGTATAGCATATTATAAGCTGGCACTCATTTTATCTGCAAGTAGTACGAAGAATGTCGCAGATGGCTCAACTGCTAGCTTGTGGCCAGCAAGTGCAATTCCAATCTTACTGAGGGGAATGAAAACAAGTTTGGGGAACTGCCTTCTCTGATACAACTGAGCATATTCTTGTGTGAGACAAGGTTGGCTTTTTTTTCTTTAAAGGGGACAGAATTGTGTGATCCTGCTTCAGTTGCTATGCTTAAGATACTTCTGATTAAGGTACCACTTGCCCCACTTTAACTGAACAGGATGCATGGAGATGATTTAATTCCATTCTCAAGTAATAATCTTCAAAATGTTCTATATGTTCAAACTCCGGTCAATGGAATTGGTTTGTGATACTATTAGGTGTTTATGAACCATATTGCTGGGGAGCAAGCGTGTGCAGGAAAGCTGTTGTTTTCTTTCTTTTGAAGCAATGATGTCATTGTAATTTGTGGCAATCCTTTTTCATAGAATGCCAGATCTAGAACAATGTACTGAGAACAAAGTCCTCTTGCCTCCCCTCCCATCCTAGATGCAAGTAAGCTCCCAAATCTGGAGGCTTACATGCCTTCAGTGCTTGGGACAAGGCGTATTGGTGGCATTTTAACTAAGCATCCATTTCAGTCATCTAGATGAAGCACCAGGAAGGGGTAGGGAAGAAGACTGGGGCACCAATAGGAATTTGTGCAGGTAGACAACCCTAGACTTCCCTCTTCACCCCCCCCGCCCCCATTTCCCCCTCTCTGAGGCACATTTCCAGTGCTGGCATACAGGAGTGGGGTAGAGGCTCAGCTGTTAGAGCAGAGCATTGGAGGACCCTGATGGTGGAACTCCAAAGAATCCTTTGGCTCCCCAGATGATACTGGGAAACCATAGGAATGTATCCTGAATGAATTATATTGCTGGGACCTTTTTGTGTGACATTTTCAAACTTTACTCATGGCTCTACCAAGCCAAAACATTCTGTCTGTAGCAGATTAACCAAAATAGCTCTGCAAAGTTTTAAGGCAATGAGCTTACACATGCAATTTGACAGTATGAACGGTGCTAACAAACCAAACCCCAGACTGAAGGCAAGCAGCAAATAAAGAGCAGAAACAACAAGCCGTGGTAGAAATGTTTTATCAACCAATATCTGTGTTTTGACTTCACTTAATAAATATGCACCCGAACCCAGTGACATTTATACATATTGCTTATTAATTTTTTTAAGAAGTCAAAGAAAAACCCTTAGTAACTATTTTGGAAAACTTACAAGGTGCCTTTTCACTTTCTGTCTGGTAAAGTAAACATTTTCTTGTGTGACTAGCTATATTTCTCCTTTACAGTTCCACAGGCCAAAGATGCAATTGCTTGCCCATTTTTAACCACCATTAGGAATAATTTCTCTTCAGTCACTGGGATAGCCAAGTGTATTTTCATACATAAAAAAAGCTCATTAGCTTGATTATGTGTGAAACAGGGAAGTTACGTAGTAAATTGAAGTATGTGCAATGTCATAGCTTCCTTTTATCAGCTTTTTAAAAATAAATGCAATGTGGACTCGCCCAGTAGCTGTTCTTTCTTGCAGACAAATCTATTAATTTGCTTTTGTTGCATTATACTAAATTATGCTCATTTATACGAAAAATATGAAAAGGTTAATGATCACACCTCCTTTCAAGTCAGAAGGCATGCTGTATTTGAAAACGTCTCCCCAGTTAAGTGAATAAATCCCTGGAAACTTTCTATTGTGCTGCCACATTAAAGGTTCTGCATTTTGGCCAAGCAAGGATGGGTGAACTATATTCTCATAAAGAAAACACTAGGGACAAATTGTCATGATCTGGCCATCAGCTGAACACTTTTCTATTCCATTGATTTCAATGAGTAAGTTAACAGTGTTTCTTTGACTAGACCACGCTTTGTGTAATTTCCAAAGTGAACACACAAGGCAAAAGTAGAGCACCTCCAGCATTTCATTGTAAGGAACGCTGTTCATCTTTTGAAAAGAATAGGGAAGTTTCTGGGAAGGGAATCTCTATACACCAATGCTGTGCCCAGAGGAGTTATCTGGATTGAAATTATTGGTTCTCTGCTTGTTTGCTAATAATAGTAATAATCCATTGAAACATTATGATCCTTTTTAAATTATGCAGTCAAGAAACAGAATGCCCACAGGGTGATGTAGATGAAGAAACTTGGAAGCAGATTTGATTGCCAAGTGTTTGAGTCACCAGAGGCAGAAAACTGGATTTAGACCTTGCACCCCGATCCATAGTTCAGTCCCAGGCACCGCAGCCATGTCCCCCAGTTATTTGGTTAAGAATGGCAAGGGAAGTCCCTTGTTAACCCTTTGTCTAGCTAGTCAATTTACAAGTTATACTGTCATATTATGACACTGGTGACAACTCTGCTGGAAGCAAATAAAAACAGGACATTGTTCAAGTTGTTGTTAGTGATAGTTGGTGAAGAGTTGTTAGATGAAAGCAGAGTTGTTTGGATTGTAACTGCATATTGTACAGTTTCAGTGCATCAACTCATGGTTTAGAGTGATGGCACACATGTTACCATGCATTGAAAAAAAACCCTACTCTGGTTAACAGGGGAACTCTGAATATTAATATACATAACTTTCTTCTAGTGAGCCATCCTACAGCTGGAGGGGGTGGAGAAGAAATCTAATTCCTATCAACTTAATCTAGAATGATGTCAATTAGGAAACACTAATTATCACTCTGACTCAAGCAGCTGTGCCCCACTCTAGTAAAATTGTAGCAAGAAATAGGCCTAAGCCTGCAATTATTAATTGGTTGGTTCACCCATTTAGCATCTTTTGACCAAATAAAAAGGAGTCCTGCATTAACTGGACAGCACTTGTTCAAAAATATGATTTATTTGATTAAACTCAAGTATTTATTGGCACTGTAGACAGCAAGTATCACCTGAAAAGTGTCATTCCCCCTTTATTATTTATTTATTTAGAAAGCTTCTATGCCGCCCCATTCGCCGAAGCCTCGGGGGGGCTCACAATAATAAATAAATAAGAACAGTATAAAACAATATAATGAGTCAACCTGGCCTGAAAAATAAAATAAATAAATAAGATTAACAATTAAAATAGTGTTTGAATAAAAAGGTCTTTGCCTGGCACCAAAAAACAAATAACGACGGTGCCAAGCGGACCTCTCTGGGGAGCACATTCCATAGATTGGGCGCCACTGCAGAAAAAGCTCTCCTCCCCTTCTTTCTCCTGGCACATGTCATACTTCTGTTTTCCTTCTAGAACTGAACCACACTTAGTGTTTTGTAAAATAAGGGCAAATCCAGCGATAGGTCAGTAAATTGCCACAGGTCAAGCGTCCAGAGCTACCAGTCAAATATGTGGTTTAAAGAAGAGAGAACTGAAGCATGGCCAAGACCATCCAAAAGCCAAATCAGACAGCAGTCTGGAAATTTGCAGTGCAGAGGCTCAAATACAAGGCAAGGTCATGCTAAGAGGCCCCAGGAGCTGAGGTAGATGTTTTTCCAGCAATGGCTAGACTGAAACCAAAGGCTTGTCTAGACAGAGCTCTGACAGGCCCACCCATGGTTCAACTGCAGATAGTTACAACCCATCTAGCAAAGTCTTTCTCATGAGCCCTCTTCTCTTGAGGAAACCGCCTTTGTAACTAGATACTTCTTCCTAAAGGAACCATAGAGGCCTGCCTCTTGAAGCAATGACTCTCTCAGGTGTTACGTGTTCATGCAACCTTCACCTCAGAGCAGGAGGATTGTAGTAATTTCCTGAGGGCAGGTTCTCCTAGGTCTCCTGAACCTGGTGGTACCATGGTGCCCTCCATCTCTAGGAGTTCGTGCTACCTCTTATAGGAGGAAGACAGCTTTAGGGGGGGCATGGCAAATGTCTACTGTGACACACTGATGGATAGAGAAACTGTGGCCTTCCACAGATTGTTGAATTACAACTCTTGGTGGCCTCATCCTACTGGGGTGATGGGTGCTATAGTTCAAGCCTCCCCAAGGCTTCGGCAAATGGGGCGGCATAAAAATGTTTTAATAAATAAATAAATAAATTCAACATCACCTGGAGGGCCATAGGTTCCCCATTCCTTAATCTGAAGGCAGAAACAACCCCAAAACCAACCCCTTCTTTCTCTTCAAATCTTTTCTTCATCTGTAAATGTAAGCACTAAATAAACTTAAATACGATGTAGTTAATTGGAAGGCTAAGCCCAAAAGGAACACCAGACCAAATACCAGACCAAATAGGAAGTGACAAATAGGTCAGTGCATTCAACTACCATGATTGGAAGCAAAAAGATAGGTCTGGGACTTTGTGATACCCTATACCTGCTGCTCTTTCTAAGAGAAAGGCTCAGACCACTTTGCATCTGAAGAGAGTGACATGGTGTCCTACAAAGAAAGAAGGCTAGTGAGTCCTTCTGTCAGTGAGAGTCATAGGAGCTATCCATGATGCTGAACACCCCCCCGCACCCCCCCAAATAGGTTTACCACCATGGATCACTGTGCATAGTTTCTATGAAGCTCAAAGTAAAAGCTGCAAAGGATAAAGAGCTTTAATGATAAAGGAGGCACCATCCTCACCTGTCTACAAACGATCCCTCTGTTTGTTGTTGTTAGTTGCGAAGTCGTGTCCGACCCATTGCGACCCCATGGACAACACTCCTCCAGGCCTTCCTGTCCTCCACCATCTCCCGGAGTCCACCTAAGCTCACACCAACTGCCTCAGTGACTTCATCTAGCAACCTCATCCTCTGCCGTCCCCTTCCTCTTTTCCCGTCAGTTGTTCCCCGCATTAGACTCTTCTCCAGGGAGTCCTTCCTTCTCATTAGGTGGCCAAAGTATTTGAATTTCATCATCAGTATCTGGCCTTCTAAAGAGCAGTCAGGGTTGATCTCCTCTAGGACTGACTGGTTTGATCTCCTTGTGGTCCAAGGGACTCATAGGAGTCTCTGCCAGCACCACAATTCAAAGGACTCAATCCTTTTGCGCTCAGCCTTCCTTATGGTCCAACTTTCACAGCCATATATTGCAACTGGGAAAACCATAGCCTTGACTATACGCACTTTTGTTGGCAGGGGGATGTCTCTGCTTTTTGGTATGCTGTCTAGATTTGCCATAGCTTTCCTCCCCAGGAGCAAGCGTCTTTTAATTTCTTGGCTGCAGTCCCCATCTGCAATGATCTTGGAGCCCAGGAAAATATAATCTGTCACTACCTCCATTTCTTCCCCATCTATTTGCCAGGAAGTGAGAGGACCGGATGCCATGATTTTAGGTTTCTTAATGCTGAGTTTCAAGCCAACTTTTGCACTCTCCTCCTTCACCCGTATCAAGAGGCCCTTTAGTTCCTCTTCACTTTCTGCCATGAGAGTGGTATCATCTGCATATCTGAGGTTGTTGATATTTCTCCCAGCAATCTTAATTCCAACTGGTGATTCATTTAGCCTCGCCTTTCTCATGATGTGCTCTGCATATGAGTTAAATAGGCAGGGCGACAGTATACAGCCTTGCCGAACTCCTTTCTCAATTTTGAACCAATCAGTGGTTCTGTGTCCAGTTCTCAGTGTTGCTTCTTGACATGCATATAGGTTTCTCAAGAGACAAATAAGACGGTCAGGTACTCCCATCTCTTTAAGAACTTGCCACAATTTGTTGTGATCCACACAATCAAAGGCTTTAGCATCGTCAGTGAAGCAGAAATAGATGTTTTTCTGGAACTCCCTATCTTTCTCCATGATCCAGCGTATGTTGGCAATTTGATCTCTAGTTCCTCTCCCTGTTCGAAATCCTGCCTGTACTTCTGGTAGTTCTTGGTCCACATACTGCTGGAGCCTAGCTTGTAGGATTTTGAGCATAACTTTGCTAGCATGTGAAATGAGTGCAATAATGCGGTAGTTTGAACATTCTTTGGCATTGCCCTTTTTTGGGATCAGAATGTAAACTGACCTTTTCCAATGCTGTGGCCACTGTTGAGTTTTCCAAATTTGCTGGCATATTGAGAGTAGCACTTTAAATGCATCGTCTTTAAGGATTTTGAATAGCTCAGCTAGAATACTGTCACCTCCACTAGCTTTGTTGTTGCTCAGAATTCCTAAGGCCCATTTGACTTCACATTCCAGGATGTCTGGCTTGAGGTCAGTGACCACCCCATCGTGGTTATCAGGGATGTTAAGCTCTCTCTTGTATAGTTCTTCTGTGTAATCTTGCCACCTCTGCTTAATCTCTTCTGCCTCTGTTATGTCCCTACCATTTTGGTCCTTTATCATGCCCATCTTTGCATGGAATGTTCCCTTCATATCTCTAATTTTCTTGACGAGATCTCTGGTCCTCCCTATTCTATTGTTTTCTTCTATTTCTTTGCACTGTTCATTTAAGAAGGCATTCTTATCTCTTCTAGCTATTCTCTGGAATTCTGCATTCAATTGTTTGTATCTTTCTCTTTCTCCCTTGCCTTTCACTTCCCTTCTTTCCTCAGCTATTTGTAAAGCTTCCAAACAGACAACCATTTTGCTTTCTTGCATTTCTTTTTCTTTGGGATGGTTTTAGTTGCTGCCTCTTGTACAATGTTGCGAGCCTCCGTCCATAATTCTTCAGGCACTCTGTCTATCAGATCGAATTCTTTAAATCTATGTGTTACCTCTAGTGTATATTCATCAGGAATATGATTTCGATTATACCTGTGTGGCCTAGTGCTTTTCCCTACTTTCTTGAACTTAAGCCTAAATTTTGCAACCAGAAGCTCATGATCTGAGCCACAGTCAGCTCCTGGTCTAGTTTTTACTGACTGTATAGAGCTTCTCCATCTTTGGCTGCAGAGCACATAGTCAATCTGATTTCTGTGTTGACCGTCTGGTGATGTCCATGTGTAGAGTCGTCTCTTGGGTTGTTGGAAAAGAGTGTTTGCTATGAGCATCGTATTCTCTTGACAAAATTCTACCAGCCTGTGCCCTGCTTTATTTTGTACTCCAAGGCCAAACTTGCCTGTTATTCCGGTTATCTTTTGGCTTCCTACTTTAGCATTCCAATCCCCCACGATGATAAGCACATCATTAACAGATCCCTCTGTTACAGGGTCTGAAGTCCCAGATAAAGACTGTGCCTGTCTAAAATCTCAGAAACACCAAAGAATGTTGACAGTCACCTAAATGTGAATACAGACACACCCACAGAATCATAAAATTCATCTGAGATGGTGAGCATTCTGCAGGAAATATGGTTCTCTGGGTTAGAATTGCTGGGTAAGAGAATCTTCAATGCAAATGCTGCTGATGCTATCATCGCCAGGTCAGAAACCTCTGTCCAACCTAAGGCCCCAATTTGTCCTTCCGTGGTTCAGCAGATAACCATGTCCCCTTCTCATGACCCCTGCACCCTTTCCCCTAAACCTTGATTGTTTGGTTCCCCGCTTTTGAGCAGCATTTTCCCACATTCTAAAATACTGAAAGGTCTCTCCTCTCCAGTCAAAGAACTTTAAACTTCAACATGCTGTTGTTGTTGTTTTAAATTAATATTTTGGCTCCACTTCTTTTGCCTTTGGTTCCTCCCACCACTAGAATGAGGCTCGCTGAATCATGCCCTCAAGCTGAAATGGGTTTCCACCCAGATATAATCCCTTCTCTCTTGGCCTGTGTTTAGGCCTAGCAGCAAAATTCTAAAACACAGGATAATATGTTGCTGCCCTTCACTTTGTGGTTGCACAAGTTTCCTTCTGGTTTGGCTTCGAAAGGAAGCTTGCTTTGCCATTCAGGATCTGGAAACAAAATGATACTTTTTAAAATATTTAAAATATTATGTGCTTTCTTAGGGAAATAAAAAATGCAGCTGACAAGATGAATTTTCATTGCATCTTGAGTTGCAGGAAGTAATATTGTCTTCAGATATGTCTACCACTTCCCTAATGACTGTCACACAAATAGCATTTCATTTTGATTTGCTTTCACATTTGAGCCTTAAGAAAATGTGCAGTGACACAAAGATGTACAATGATGCTGTGAGACTATGTGCAGGAATTTAAATCCACTGACCTAAGGGCTATTTTTAAAATCATATTGTGAATGTAGGACATTCTGTTATTTGTGGTGTCCCATCCTTCCAATCTTTTCCATTCTTTTGTAGCTGGTGGCATGCAGAGAAGCTGAAGGAATGACAGTCTCTGTTCATATAAGCCCCGTTTCATATACACCCATCAAAGCCCCGTCCAAGCTATGGGGCATGCTGAACTTAAGGTTCCCCACATTTCTGAAGGCACTGGTAAATAGGGGAGGGCTGTGGTCAGTGCTAGGTATAAATCTCCATTTCAAATGGCAGCTTGGTTGCTTGAGTCGCATGTTTGAATGTTGCCAAAAGAAAGAGCTTGAATGTTGCCAAAAGAAAGAAAAGCAAAAACGAAAGAGAGAGAGAGACTGGCTCCATGCAACGATCACCAGTGGCAGCTACCCAAGGGATTTTCCAGGGTGGCTTGTTCATGGGGAAGAAGCCACCCCAATGATTCATGGTTGTTCGACCCATGATGAGTTTCTGAGTCATCTGAACCTGGACAACCCATCCCATCATGGGTAGAGTGGATTGGTAGCAAGCTCCATGGGAAAAGGGGTAAAACACCTTACTGCTCTTGCCAGGGGGATACCAGGTGAGTGCCAGCACCAGCCACCTCCCCAGGTGTGTGGGGAGCTGACATGAGTTTCCCCCCTCCCTGACTTTAGCCCTTTTGGATTTGTCATGGCTTTCTACCCACCTCCCACCCGACCCGGAGACTGTAAAAGCCAGCAGTCCAGCCAGCATTTACACTCCCTCTCTGGGCAGCCACATGCAGCCCCAGTGACATACTGCCTGTGTAGGGGTGCCCACCATGGAGTGACTGCGTGTGTGCATGCGCACAAAAATGTGTACATTTTGCTTATTATTTAATTGTAGTTGCACAAATGTCCTCATTTGCAGAAGATTAACTGGGTACATTTCAAGGCTCTGCTGGGACAATTTCTTGGATGTTGGTCAGAAGAGACCCAAAATCCATGCCCCCACTATCTAGTTTCTCTTGACAACATGCAGAAGGCTATTTTTTTCAATAGGAAAAAGTATCTTGAGTTTCCTTTCATAGCACATCATTCCCATAAATAGGCAAAGGCAGATGGAATACCTCTAGCTAGAAGAGTTTAAAAGGAGACAAAATGTCCTTTTTTCCTTATGACAAAATGTCCTTAGTGTTTTTCATTAGCTGACAAGCAAAAGATAGCCCTGAAATAATTTTAGATAGATATACAAGGGGGAGACTGCCCCCAAAAACATCAGGAATTATCTTCTCTCACTAGGCGAGTGTTCTGTAAATCCACCAGCATCAGTGTACCCAGCTGGATTGTTGTGAGAGGCTGCAGTGAGTGGAGACTCTTTGGAGACTCTTTCAATGCATTTGCCTATTTTGTGATGGCTGATTTACATGAACAACGTGTGGCAGTGAAATTTTGTTCAGCTGACTGTTCAGCAGTTTTTGACCCAAAGTGGCATGACCCTTGTCCTCCACCCTCTCTATTCACCCGATCTCACCCCGTGCAACTTTTTTTTTGTTTCCTTGAAGGGAAACGTTTTGCCTATATGGAAGAGGTGGAACAAAAAAATGGCAGAAGCATTGCTTAAAGTCTGAGCAGTGGAAAAAAGTCTGAATAGGAGTATTGCATCAAACAGAGAGTACTTTGAAGGTGACTGAAGACTGAACATGTAAAAATAAATACATGACTTTTTTTTATAAATACATTCCTGTTTTTGGGGGTCCCCCCTTGTACATAATCTGACATTTTGGTTAGCGCTCATTATTGACCCTACTTGTTTAATGATAAGCACCTGACCCCAAATAGCACCTCGTTTGCTGATTTTTGAATTTAATGATCTCAATTGTCCTTTTAAAATGTTTTTACACCACCAAGTTGCTCTAGAAAGCAGCTCTCTTTCCGTGCAATATTCTAACAGCAGGTGACGGGCTGTCTCAACCTGGGGCCTCCCATGGTTCATGATATTAGTCTTTTCTCCGCCTAAGGAAAAGTAAAATGGCAACAAGATTGTGAAGAGCTCATTGGATAGGGGACTGAAGGGGAAAGGCTGCCAGGGATGGGGGTTCTGGGCTTCTGTTTTTGTTTAGATGAGAACTGACTTGGGATCTGTTCCTCTGTCACCTACAGCAGCATGAGAACTGCCATCTCACAGCTGTTCTCAAGTGGCCAAGCACCACTGCCTCTGAAGCAGGTGTCAATCCACCCTAGCTGCATGAACAAACACCGTGGACATTATTAGCTGAAACATCAGAGTAATCATGCTTGACAGCAACCCCCTGCTTCAGGTATTGTATAAACAGGGCCTTCAATTTGATGTGACAAGTTCTTCTCAATGGGCTATTCATAGATTTTCCTATTCATTGTTGCTCAGTCAGTCTCTTGAACAGATACGGAGGGCCGCACTTAATGCAATAAGAGCAGCAGTCCCCTGGAAACCTGATCAAGAAACTCCAGTCTGTTACCCACAAAGCAATTCAGATAACATGTGGTTTATTTGCTCATCATCTGTCTGGCACAGATGTGAAGCCATAGCAGGGGGAACAGAGGAAATGCCACTTATCATTTTTAAGTCATGTGAGCAACAGAAATGCTAGCTCCTTTATCATTATTGATTATAATATATGAATACAGCACTATCTAATGCATGGTTCTTTGCAAAGTAAAATAGAACAAGATCCTGCCCTGAGCAGCTTACAATTTAACATTCAGTGCAAGGGGTTGGGGGAACACAGGAAGGGAAGAGGAGACCATAGTGAATCAGGAAGGGATACATTATTGTTGCCATCGTTTATTTATTTATTTATTTTCAAATTTATATGCCACTGAAAAGCCTGACAGGTTTACATGCTTAGACTTGGTTACATGCTTAGCCTTTGACAGCTGGCTTTCATGATTGCTTTTTGGCAGCAATGGACAGCTCGTTCAAAGTTCCCAAACAGCACCTTGGAGAGGCTTTCAGTAGCAGACCCTTCCTTCTGTCCTGCCTTCCGTTCTTCCTTCCTTCCTTTTGTGCTAGCATTCAGTGTCTGCAAACAGGTTCGTACCATCGGTTCTCTTTGAAAATGAAGGTTTTAACACAGCATTTTTTTTTGGTGACTGGGACATATGGCTGTATTTGTCCCAGTCAAAAGCCACCCAATGCTTTGTCAAAAGCCTCTTTTAAAGGGGTGGGGGGGCACAAATTTCCTGAGCAGCTAAAATCCCAGGAAAAAGTGCAAAATGTGTTTTATCCTGGAGACTGTTGGACTGAAAAAAACTGAGATGAGGATTTCACTTCAAAGAAGACGTAAATCACCCCCCCACACACACACACACATACACTTCTACGAGTCCAGATTGTTCATTTCTTTCAGTTTCTCTGAACAATCTGCCTTTTGGCAGTTGTCAAGAGAAACCAAACGGGACAGAAATTTAATTGGAGCCTCCTTGGGGCAATGTCCAGGGTTGGCATTTGTTGCACTTTGGCAGCAGGTGTCATCCAGGACACTGTCTCAGTCAAGCCAACTGTGAGTCTCTGGAGTAGTGTAGCAACTAAAAAACAAACACAAAACCAAACATGTTTGAGCACATTGTGCATGCATTTTTTCAGGGTCTCTCAGTTGCTGCCAGCTACTCTAAAGTGCTGCTTGGGCATGCAGAAAGAGCTATCTGCGGGTGTCAAACTGGGGATTGTGAGAGCCAGCTGTCAAGCCAGCTTCCACATTCTCTGGAAAAAGATTGTCACAGGGGAAAAAGTTGCAGCCAGCCAAAGAATCTTGCAATCTCAGTGTGGAGACAGTTGGTGCAGCTGCAGTGTCACCTGTGAGACCTGCATGAGAACCAAAGGGAAGGAGGTGAAAGGAGCAGGCTGAGCAAGCCCCACTGAGCCTGACTGGCTGCAGGGCCTATTATGGGTTGTTCATAGGCCAGCCCACTGTGGCTTATTTGCAGGGTGGGTTTGCGTGGCATGTGAATGCATCCTATCGAAGGACAAAGCGTAAAAGACTGCAATACTCTCAGCAGAAATGACATGGGTGGGGGGTGGAATTTTTGGTAAGGAAACCCAAAGGAAGGGCTGTATTTTTGTGGTGTTGTACAGGACAAAGTAATATGAATTGGCATGAATGTGTAAAAAGGAGAGAGAGGGGAGCCAAAGATATAGCTAAGGATACATGTCCATTCACCTGCATGAATGATAATACTGTAAATAGATAAGGAGAATGTATGAGAAGAGGAGGACATGGAGGAAAGATGAAAAGACCAGTCCTCAGCATATTTCAGCATACTGAGTTTGAGATGACAAGAAAGCATCCAAGCAGAAACATCAAAAAGGCAGCCAGAGATTCAGGATTGGGAGGAAGTGGACAGTTAATGGAAGGGTGGGGGAGAGAGAGAGCTGTGTACTACAGTACTGAGGCAGTACTGAGGACTATGGGATTGGATGAAGTCATCCAAGCACAATGGAGATGTCAGATACACAAATAGGAGGAGGAGCAAGAGGAGCAGCAGAAGAAAACCAAGAAGGAAGTTCCATGAGGACGCAAGAAAGAGAGGAAAAATAAAGCTATCCCTTACGGTATCAGTGAAAGACCTCCACAAAGATAACTATTGAAGGACAGCAATTTGGAGATCTCAGGCATACAAGGGAGTCTAGCAGGAAAAAATGATCTGTTGTAGCAAAGAGAGAGGAAAGGTCAAGAAGCATGAAAACTACAGTGGTGGGAAACCTTCCGTTGGTGAGGAGTTCAACGAGGATTACTGTGATGGCACAGTCAGGGGGGTGACTCCATTTGTTCATATGGAAGGGGGCGGCGTCAAAAGTGGAGTGGAAAGGAAGTCAAGACACATTCCAGTAGTCTGAAGGCAAATGGAGATGGGACAGTAGCTGAAGAGGAAAGACAGGTCAAGGATTTTTTTTTAAGAGGAGGGATAAGTTGCATGCTTGAATACAGTGAAGAAGATATGAGAGGTGCTTGGGAGATTATGTTCTGGAGAGGAGGGCAAATGGCTACTAGGAGATGGGTGTGAATGGGTATATGAATAGCTTAGACCAGGGCAAAAGGATAGTCAGCTCATCAAGCAACATGAGGGGAAAGAAGAAAGGCTTGAGAGAGGTGCAGAAGGAGGGACAATGAGAACAGAGGAGAGACCAGAGCAGGTGAATTTGATTTTGTATTGAAAAAGAAAGCAAAATTACATTAACGTGATCAGTAAAGTTGTTTCTTCCATTTGCTTGGCCTGTTCTAACAAGGTAGTCACTGCAGACAATGAGAGGTCCTGTACTATGAGCAGCGACAGCTAACAACATGCAGAAAACTCTGCAAGCACCAGATTTCTGAAAGCTGCTGCCAGCTGGCCTGCAACTATTTACAGGGTTATCTAAAAACTCAGTGGGAGGGTTTGTATCTAACTGAAGTTATGGTTTAGAAATGTGGGAATGAGCAGGGAAGCATCTGAGTGAAGACTCCATCTGAAACACTAGATCTTTTCTATGCAATCGGAGTGAGGAATAAACCAGCATTCCATTTAACTTTGCTCAATTTCTGGCTTGTCATTACATATGAACCATGGTTTAAAATAAACTAGATGACTGCTAAATAAGCTGGCTTGCTGAGCCAACTAAAATTTAATTTAAAGGCAAGGTGCACGGGCATGCTCATTCGTTTCTCCTCTTGGCCGTATGGGAGGAGAGGAGCACGGGTGTGCTCAAGCCTGGCATTTCACATGGGTTGCCTTCAGCTTGCACACAGAGCATGCGTGCAGACTTCTGCACATGCAGCCATCACATGGTCTTGCTATAGTGGCAGCAGTGTGGTGTGGCAGTGCTTCCAGCGAAAATGAACCCTAACTTCCCTGATTTTATCTAATGTTGTTCTCTCCTATTTTGGGGTACTCCTTATGACCTCCAATACTCTATTTGTATTTTCTTTTTAGCTCCACCTGAGTTTAATGTGTATAGTTTGTTATTTTTCCATTAGCCAGACTGACAACTCGGCTAGACTTGGGCATTGGCTGGTGCAGGGCGTTGGTTGTGGCCCCCAAGAACACACTGAGCTTTATGCCCCCACCCCAAAAAGTCTTCCTACAATTCTCCACCTGCCAAGTAAATGGCCCTCTGAAACTAGGTGGAGCAGAAAGCTAATGTTTATAATATGAAACCTATAATGTGCAAGAAGTCAATGAGACTCCAGATTCACTAGCATGATAATGCAAGTGCACACAAGAAAAATGACCTCTGTATGTAAATACATGACTACACTTACAACAGAAAGTGGTTTCTATTCAAAAGCATTATTTTGCCAAGTGCATTAAACATATTTAAATGGCAGAGTATTAAATACTATAATAATTTACCTGAGGGCCAATAATGTCACTAATACTAGCACAGAAAGATATAAGAATTCACAGCTTTGCAGAGGAAAAGACTAACATTCAGTCTGTAAGATGGAGCTATTTCATACTTGCACTAATCCTCTGTTTCAGGTTTGAAACACATATCAATGTTGACAGACACGTACAATTAAGCACTTCAAAGGAAAAATGAATGTAAAAATCAGGCCATTTAATTTAACTAAAAAAATCAGTACCTTCCGGATTCTCTCAATCTGTTCAGAATCATAATGAAATGTATGGCCCCAGAGATGCTTTTCATCATATCGGTATACTCAAGGAAGACAGCAATTCTGACAAATAGATTGGCTGGGGAGGAAATCAGTCACTAAGTGCTGCTATATTGGCTACTCTCCATGCATTGGTTCCCTCCACCAGACCCTCAGTATTGCTCCTGGTTCTCCTGCTGCCACAACCAAATCTTGCCCTCCTCTGCTTAGTCAGAACATTTCAAGCATTCCCTCTTTGCTAGGAATAGCCAGTTCTTGGATAGGCCTATGAAACTGTAGCAGTTGTGGCCAGATGGCTAACAGGCCGGCAAGCAGAGAGTGTGTTACTTCTTTGGTCTTGTACTCGGAAAAGCAATTCTTTCCATCCCACCCCACTGCCCTGCCATTGCGGATGGGTGTGACAGTGTAAAGGGCCAGCCAGCTAATGAGCCTCACTAAAGTTGGCCCTCCAGTTGCTGAACACAACAGAGCCTCAAACCCATTCATACACTGCCTCCTACAAATTGGCAGTCTGGTCCAGCTCAGGCCATCATGGCTTGACCTCCAGAGTTCAAGTCTTTTGTTCATCTTCTCTGTCCTTATGCTGCCCCTTTCCTTCCTGCCCCTCTTGGTGTGCTGTGATAAGCCAGGAAGTCTTCAATCAGCACATTCCTATTTCATCTGAAAAGCACTTTAAAGGGAATTCCAGAGGAAGTTTGTGGAGCAACTGTGCTACCTCATTCATGAAATTTTAGGGACAGTCTACACACTATCATTTTCCACTCACAGCCTTCTCATGTTTTCCCACCACCTCTTCTTTTCTCTTACTGCAGAAAATCTTTGGAGAAGGAAAAGGCAGAAAAGATCCACCAGTTACTAGCTTGGAGCTTTTTGTTGGGAAGCACAAATTCTGCCTTGTTCTGAACTTGGCAGCCATAGTTTTCCAGTTTGGTGAAATGGTAAACCATGACTAACAGAAGATTTTCTGGATGATCCTAGCATGTCAAGAATGGACACATTTAGATTTTGGATTATTAAGCTAAGATACGTTTGTCTGAGTGTTGCCTGTATAATATACCTGCATATATTAACCATTTCACAACATATCTGCTGCAGCCAGATTAATAAATGGGACAATTCTGGCTTGCCTGCACTGGCTGCTTGTTTACTCCCAAGCCAAATTCAGGGTGCAAATTTTTACCTATAGAGTCCTATACAGTTTGCAACTGCAGTACCTAAGGAAATGTCTCTGACTGCTACAAGCTACATCTGAAGCCTTCCTGAGAGTGCCACCTCAAAGGGAGGCTTGGAGGGTAGTAACAATGAAGAGGGCCTTCTCAGTGGTGCCCTCCCAATTGATCTCCCCACTGAGGCCACCTGGTGCCAATTCTGTCACCTTTTCAATGCCAGTGGTGCAGACTCACCTCTGTTCCCCGGCACTGCATGGCATACGGTGAGATACGTCAGCTGTTTTTAAAAGGCGCAATTTGCACTGGAGTTGCTTTAGTCATTTAAATTGTTTTAAATTCTGTATAGTGAAACTTACGTTCTTTGTATTGTATGTTATTATTAGCCATTTATATAACTGTACTTGTGCAATATGTTTTTGTGAACTGCCCTGAGAGCTTTGGCTATTGAGTGGCACAGAAATGAATTAATGAACCATATTTCAAATGTCAAAGTTCATAACTTTTTAGTTCTAATGCCCACACATTTTCAACTGATGGTGATATTATATACATCACACAACAGCCACTTGTGATCCTTGCACAATGATGTCCCATACACTACTACAATCCATAATGTCCAGAGGAAGGGGAAAGAGACCACGTTTTCTCAGAGTACAAATATAATCGCACTTCCACAGTGAGGAAATCCTATTTTTCCACCAGTAAAGGCACTCCTAGTTTGACCCTACAGCACACATCTGAAAGAATGAGATGTGTCCTATGTATGATGGACTAGGGGAATTTGGGTTGAAATCCTTATTCAGCCATGAAATTTGCTGCTGAGTCCTTATCACTCTGGTTAGGATAATATAAACCTATATATACTCCTCTTGAGCACACATGTCCTACCCACAAAGCCACAGAAAACCAGTTGTGTGGAGTCCACAATCCCTGTCAACCATGGAAAGTGGTGGCAACAAAAACAGGAAAGTATCTGGGTACTGGGGTTCAAAAGTGCTGAAGCAGCACAGCAATGAATAGATGTGAATGGGTGCCATGCCAGCTACATCAGAGCCTACTAAGAAAGCCTGGTGGTTGGTAACCTGGGGCTAAAAACTCTTCATTTTAAGAAAGAAGCACCTCGAAGCTCCTTAAGGACAAACGTATTTCAAACTTTGAGCTTACTTTGCCAGACACATCCAATGGTATCTTAAGTTGTGTTGACATGTTTTGTCTCAATTCAAATACTAATCACATCTCTTCCAGTTCAGACCAGTTCAGACTTCCCTCTTCCAGTTCAGACTTCCCTCCTTCACTCCCCTCCATTGGCTTTCCTTTGAGAGGGCTGTATCTGACTCAGATCCTGGAGAAATGTGGGCTTGGGACTCCATGAAGAATCCTTCTCAAACTGAAGACCAGAAGGAATTCCCAGCGGGGCAAAGGCGACCTGAAGAGCTCTTTTTCACAAATGCAACTTGTGAGCCCCTCAATAAATTCTCCAACACCTTCCCAAGCCCTGTTTGATGGTCAGTTCTCCTCCTTTGCCCCTTAGTCCTCAAGAGCGAAGGCAGCCAGTGGAAAGCCCAGAATTGCCACAGCAGCATCCATTTGGCTACCAGTATCACCAGGGTCCACTCAAGAATTGGTATTTGGAGAAAGGAGATGACCCAGCTGAAGACCATGAAGAAGAGGGCCTAGCGATGGGCTTATAAGGTTCCCATTCTTGTCTGGATCTTTGCTGGGCTAATGGCTCCCTTGGAGGCCTTGCCTCCAGCAACCTCCTCATGGACTCCCATCCGCCTCTGCATCCAATGTCTCTTTGGCCTAACCTTTAAGGCTTTCCACAGCACAAAGCATGGCTTCCCTCTTCCTCCAAATCCTGCCGAATCTTTGCCTGTGACCATAGTTCCTTTAATGGTGCCACCCTCCACTCTCCCACACTTGCTTTGACATTTCCATCGGTTCTTCCTCGCTGTCCCTCTATGCTTGGAACTCTTTCCTTGGACATCTGCATGCTGCCACAGTTCTTGTCCTTCAAGCCACAGCTCTAACCTTACTTTTTCTGCAAAGGCTTTGGCTCGTGCCTTTAGTCTTTGTGCCCCACTGACATCAGTCCAAAGTGTGTGAGCATAACTGCATCTGCTCGCACTCACCCTTTGTTACCCTAGTTTCTCCCATGCCTTCTCTCTCTCTCTACGCATTTGCTACTTGTCCCTCTTCATTACTGACCCACCATCTGTTTAGATTGTGAACTCCTCAGGGCAGGACTCTGTTGTTGTGCTTATATTGCTCTGCAAAGTATCGCTTACACCAGTGCCGCAATAATGATCGCCACAGTTTTGCTGTTTCTACTCACCCCAGATGATCGAGTTGGCCTTATTCTGCTTTTTCTGTTACAATTTCCTGCTGCTGGCTTCTTGCTACCTCCTGTGTAGAGAATTCAAAATAAAATTTCTATACACTACAATTTAAATGGAAAAGAAATACAGTGTGGATGTGTGCATGCTTGCATGTGCTAGGTTAGTATCCTTCTTTTAGACTAATACTGTAACTAAGTTTAAAAACAGAAATAATTTTACAAAATTCCAAATACTTAAATATTAGCTAAATAAAAAGCTTTCCTTTTATATGTCTGTTGATTTTTGCTTTCTTGAGCACCAATTACATGATGTGGTGTGCAATATATGTATTGAGAGCTAGTGTTGCCTAGTGGTTAGAGCTTTGAATTGGGACTTGGGAAATCTGGGTTCTGGTGCTCACTGGATTTCAGTGGCCCAGTGGCAGAGGCCTGATCTTCCTCAGAGTGTTGTTGTGAGAATGAAAAACAGAGGAGGAGAACCTTGTAAGCCATTTCGAGTTCCTTGCAAGATGTAATTGTAAGTGTAATGTAACATAATGTGATGATAATGATAATATTAATAGAAAATATCAATATCAACGGCCACAAATTTAAAAATCATTAGTCTGTCAGGCAATTATTGGCAAAAACAGCATGCATTTCAAGCAATGTAAAATCCCTTGCTTTGTAATAAAGGAGGAACAGTGCTTGCACTTCTTCATTTATTATTGGATGAGAGGCATATTTACCATATAAATTTTGATATGGAAAAGCACACTCAAAGGTCAGTCATGTTGACCACAATAAAAATTCTGTAATTCATATTAGGTCAACCACAAGAGCACAATGCTTATGATCTTTTGGTTGACCTACTTCTACACTAATATTGAGGAATTTGATAAAGGTTTCAATGAAAATTCACCAGAAAAATGTCTACATCTTCCATCAGACAGCAAAGCAATTCTAGAATTTCATTGTTGTTAGCTCATAATAAGGATGAAATGAGTTAAGCACCTTAAACCTTTCTGATCTCTTAGGAGTGTATGGATGTTTAAATACAATACCATACTTGAGTGTATTATGTACATTATCCTATTTACTAAGATAATGTATTTGGCATATATTTTCTTAGTAAATGTTATAAAAACCCAGCAAGGCAGCTCAGCATTATTATCCCCATGGGAGAAGGGGAAGCTGAGAGACTGCCACTTGCCTAAGCCCATCACATACTGCAGTTCTCTTGGCCCAGTTAAATCCATGGGATGGAAGTACTTGACATGGACTGCATTGTCTCCATTGCTTTTTTCAATATCCCAAAGAAGAGTAAATGTCAGAATTACAAGAACTGGACAGCAGTCCATGGTGCCTTTATGCAACACCTCCCTTTTCCATCATCATTCGCTTCTGATCTCACGTCTTTGCTGATGCAAATGGTATGGGGAAGAGGCTATGTTGGAAGACAGAATGGAAGACAGAATGAATCTCACTCTCTTTTTAATGGAATTGGATACTCTGTGCCCCCAGGATGAGGATGTTTGCAAGCTAACAGCCCTGCTGCCACCACACCTAATTCCACCCCTACACAATGCAAGAGTACAGGAAGGGGTGTGATGGGCCTGGCTGTGCCCTCACGACTTCCTCACATCCACAATAAAATGCTACCCAAGTGTGGCGTAATTCACTGGTAGGCCAATGCCTCAATCCAAGGCACCGTTGCATATGCATTTCACACCAATGCTATGAATTTTCTTGAAGTGGCACCCTACACTTAAAAAGCATTTCCTATTAGAGAAGGATTCTGGAATGGCAATCTATTTTGTGACTGTTCCCAGATGAACAGTTGCTTCAACAGTACCATCTGTTAGAAAATGAAGCATGGGTTAAGTCTTGCCATGGCTATTAAAACAGCCTCTCATCCAACAGGGAAAGCTGCAGCACAGAGCATATCAAGCTTCATAAACTCTGGGTAAATGTCAAATAAGTATGAAAGGCAACAGAGCTGCAACCATGCAATTACAGCCTGCAGCAAGCCCAGTAAATTATTGTGTCATATTACAAGAGCTCTAATCTTAGAGTACTGAGAGCACTATTAAAAGAGCCCAATTATCTTTGAAACCCTCAGTGCTTTAGAATGAGCAGGGGTGAGCAATATATCACTATCCAGATGTTTGTGCCTACAAATCCCATCAACCCTAGCTGGCATAGTCAATAATGAGGAATCATGGGAGTTGTAGGCTAAAATATCCAGAGAGGTAGCACCTGCGGATTAGAAGGTAGCTGAGGAAATGCCTTTTCCCATATGTTTCCTCTTTGTTAGAGGCCTTGAGAATTTCACTGCTGAAGGAGGCAAAGCAGGTATGATGTGTAGTAGAATTTTCCCCATACTGACACCTTTTCTATTGAGGCTAATCCAGTATGTTCAGAGAAATGGTAACAAAACAAAAAACCTCAGCGTGGGGGCTTTGAAATTAATCTAATGGATGCCTGTGGGTACCTTTTCATGTCAACTGTACACTGACTTGCAGGTGACCCGCATTCCAATGTATTCATGCAGCCTTCCACAAGCTGGTGCCCTCCGATGGTTTTGGACTACAACTCCCAACATTTGCCTGATCATTGGCCAGGCTGTCTGGGACAGAAGGGAGTCCAAGTCCAAAGTATCTGGAGGGTACCAAGCTGAGGAAAGCTATTCTAATGTTTTGTCTTCTTGGTTGCTGCAGCAAGACACAATTTTATACATTTTAATACTTAAGTACAATCAAAATCAAGGCAGGATAAGTTTCCATGCTCATAAGTACCATTGTTCTCAGTTGGAGAGAGCAATACAAGAGCTTAACTCTCCCATTGTAATCAGTGCGTAGGTCTTAAAAGCATTTATTGTTTGGCTGAACTGAACTCACAGAGGACCTCAGGCAACAAGAGCTCTGCAAGCCCACTACTCCCTAGAAAGCGATGCCTGTATACAACCTCAGAGATGTCTTTCCAGAGACAATGGCAATCAAAGCTTCCTCCCAGCTGGTGCTCTCATCTACTTGAACCTAAAATAGCTCTGTGACACACAAGCTGTTAATTTCAACATCTCCTTATAAAATATATCTCTGCAGATATCGAAATCTTCAGCTGGCATCCCCCTGATGTTCACAGTATCCTAGCTGTTTCTTCATACACGCATTATTAACAATGCACAGCCGACATCACAGATCTCTCCCAGTGAAGCCTCCATGTTTTGTTTTAACTTTCCAAAAAGAGACACTTTTAACAGCAAACTTCGTGTACCAACACACTAATAAGTGTTGGCAGGACTGATGCAAAAGGAGGTGTCACTAGAAAGCATTGCCTTTTATTGCTGTTGTTAAATTCCTCCTCACTGTCACTAAATTCTCCCTCCCTCCCTCCCTCCCTCCCTCTGAGAGAATGAGAGAGAGAGAGGAGCCATCTTCCTGTAATGTTCCTTAACTCACCAAGGTCAAGGCCAGATTTTACTGGATGTGTTCTTGTTTGGCTGCATGTGGACATCCCCTCCTTGCCCATGGGCACACATCTTTCCATGGAATAATGGGGGTGTGTACAGCAGCTTGGACTTTGGCACCAAGAATTTTGGACAGGCCAAAGGCTGGGTGGTCTCTTTTCTTCTCTGCAGAAATAAAAACAAACATTTTACTTTTGAACATTTTACATATACATATATTGTTCATGTACACTGAGATGTTTGTACCCTGCACTGGCCCTTAAGGATGGGTGGATTTCCCCTGTTCTGTCCCATTATTGGATTGGATATTTAGCCACATGCAATTGGGCTGGTGGAAATGGACTGTTCCACTTCCTTCCCCACTCTTAATTCTCTGCCTGAAGCATTTAACCCAGTACTTTACTGAGATTGCTGCTTCTATTTTCTGGACTGGACTGGAATCCATTTTCTGAACTGAAGGACTGGAGCATCCTTCACACAAAGTTTTCTTTCTGGAAGTCTGAGGGCAAAATGGCAGCTGTCAGTGCTGCTCTTTGGCCAGCCACTTGGCAAAGCAGCAAAGGGCCAATCTTGCCAAGCTGCTCTCTGGTTCTGGCCTTGGTAGCATGATGAATTGTGTTATCTGGGTTTGGACAACACAACGAGCCATGGTGATACTGAGAAGCCACAGAACAGACAGTTGTTTCTTTTTGTGGTTTCTAAAGACCCGATGCACCATGGCTGAAGTACCAGAATGACAAAGATGAACAATGGTAGTTCGCCATATCATGAGCACCCACTTTACTATCCAAGAAGCTGAGCAAGCATTGATACCTTCCCATATTCTTTGTTGGCATTGCTTTTCAGGGATCTGGGGGCAAATCTGGGAGATTCAGACAATCCAGTTCCCCATTATTCTATCCTCTCTTTTAAACAGAAGAGGTGGATGGATAATTCATTCTTATCCAGGATCCAGGAGGTCTCTCTGGATTCTGGCACAGATACCAAACCACTGATTCTGCTCCTATGCCTGTCAGATGCCTCTTAGAGATGTCACCTCCATCCTCAGAGGCAGCCTCATGGAGGTCAGGATTGCACTGAATGCAGACCATTCCAGAAACAATGAACCAATTTATTCAAGAACAATACCTTAAAATGAAATCAGGTTCCTTTTCCTCTGCCCAAATTTGACTGGCATTTCCCTGCCATTTGTCAAATGTTCTAGTTGCCCATCGGTCTCTTTGTTGATGGACCCCTATAATTGGCTGTATAAGGGTTCTGTGGATTCTGCCACCTTCATCCTCCTTTGGTTTTTGGTTCCAATTAATGGGAGTGTACCAAGCAACAGCCTAGAAGGGAGAGAGAGAAATAATTGCACGAGTTTCTCTACCTTATGACCCTTTAACTATCCTGCTTGGTTATGCGGGTGAAGAGACTGTTCCTACATTAGAAAAGGTTCGAACTGTACTGACTTCTGCAGAGATTTAGGTTGCCAGAAGCTGAAAACCTTGTGAGGCTGAGTGGATGCTTGTGAGGATGCTGAGAGGATGCTTGTGTACTGTTTGGAAGGTTGCAAAGATGACTAAGTATGCATGTTAAGATGGGGTGGGCAAAACACAGACTGTGAGTTGCATGTAGCCCCAGAATTCTGGAACACATTCTGGAATTTGGAACATTCTGGAATTTGTTTTTTTTTTTAAACAAAAAATGGTACCTTATAGTAAGTCAGGGCATCCAGAGGGTCAAATTTCATTTGTTTGCAAGCGTAATCTGACACTTTTAGTGCTCATTATTGATATGGGGACACACGTATACATGTAATGCTTTAAGGGGGGCCATAAGATGAAAATGGCCCCTTTAAGGGGGGGCATAGGATGAAAATGGCCCACAGACTTTCTTTCTCTTTATAAACTATGGTATGCTTTAATCTTCCTGCAAAGCAAATGGGTGAAGAAACCTCAGTAAAGTCTGAGGTTCAATGCTGCACGTAGAAAACCCCTTCTAACTTGAAGATGGCAATTAAGAAATGGTAGCCAAATTATCTATAGCTTCTACAAGTATTTTTATAACCTTTTTTACGGTGTAGAATTAGTTGCTGCTAATAAGTGAAGCAACTGTTTTTGGCTCCTGTACCAAAATAGGGGGATTGTTCAAAATTACTGCAGACCATGGCATCAATTGCCTTTTGGACTCTGGGTATGTGATATGACAGGAGAGATGGTCCTAGCTGGATCAGTGCCTGCAAAGATTCCCACGGTCTGCCCTGGCTTGCACCTGCCCAACCTCCCTCCCTCCATCTCTCATCCGCTTCATCCTTCTATTACGGATCAGCAGCAGTGGCACACCAAGAGCTTTGCTATTGACAGGACTATCATATCCCCTGTCCTCCTGAATCTGCTGGCCGGGCAAAGGGGGAAACTAAATGTTGCAGTGCTCAGCCCCTCTGTTCCAAAAAGTTAAAAAGAGTGCAGCTACCCAGAGCTCATTGTTGCTTTCTTTTTATCCAAACAAATGAGCAGATCCCCTACAAATGGTGGAGATGAAGCTGGACAGAACCAGTCTTTCTGCGACATGAGAGGGAATATGAGAAGCCTGCCACCAGCTCCTGTCTCTCCCTTTCTTGTATCTCTTCTTCGTCCCAGATTTAAAACAGATGCGCAACAACTAGAGCTGAAAAGGAAACGGTATCTCCCTGTGACCTGGAGAGGGTGGGCTATCTCTGCCGCCAGAGGGCCCACCCTGGCGGATGCTGCCCTCCCTTTAATTCTCACCACACGCAGAGTTTATGGTCAGCACTATAAAGAGAAGCCTTCCAGGTGGCTGCAGCTGCCACCATCTCTATCCCAAGTGCCTCTGGCCTCTCAAGGCAGGGTGCAGGAGCATTTGAGGTAATTAACATGGCAGCAATGGCTACAGCTGCCTTGCTCAGCTTTGCCCTTTACAGGGCTGAATTATTACAGGAAGCAGGCAGCTGGAGCCGACCTCCTTCCAGCCCCACTACTCATTCCTGCTTATTGCATGCCGCTTCTCATCTCCAGGGAAGCTTTTGGAGAGACTGGGGGAAGGGGCATCAGAGGGCTACCTCTAGCCCCAGATTCCTATGCAGATCTATTCTCCTCTCTGTCTGCATCAGAAGTTTCTTCTTTCTGCTGTCAGACTGGAGTGATGGACCTTTCTGACTAGCCCAGGCCCCACAGCATCAATCCCTGCCAGCACAAGTGCCAGTAAATCCCAGGGAGATGCCTCACCAAGGGCTTCTATGCTGGCATCCAAGAGCGGACGCTGCCACTCTACAGGGTCCTTTCTGAGCATTAGGAGATGCGCACCGTCTTTTCCTGAAGCAAGTGATGGGGAGCCTGGAGGCAGCACCAAGAGACTGGGGGTGGCGAGAGCGAAATCTGTCCATCTGCCACTTGTGGCATACGTTTCACTCTTCAGAGCAAGAGCTGATCCTGTCTTTTGACATCTTTTGGAGAAACAGCATTTTCCAGAAAAACATCCTGCTAGAAATGTTCAGAAATTCTTTTTTTTTTAAAAAGCTGTGGGGTAGCAGAACAGCCTAACTTTACCTTTCCAGCCAGATTCTCTCAAAGCATGGATGAAAAATAAGTGCAATCTGATTGGTGTTTTTAAACACATGTGATTCCAGCCTCTGTTTCCACATGATAAAATGTTAATTTAAATATGTAAGAGAACTTCTCTGAAATACTTAATTTAGACCAAATATTTATTCTACTGATATAATTTATGCACTAATCAGGAAGTGTGGAAGAATGAAAGGGTCACCTGTAAGGAATCCTTTTTCAGACAAATAGCAAATTATTTAGTTGTATGCTATGCTCAAGGCTGGAAGAATTTGTTGACATGGAGCAGCCCTTTCCAACCTGATGCCCTTCAGATATGTTGGACTACAATGCCCATCATTCCCAGACAGCATGGCCATTGGAAATGATGGGAGTCAAAGTCCCACACTTCTGAAGTGCACCAGGTTGGGCAAGGCTTGATGCATACATTTGCAAACAGACTCTTGGAAACTTCCCTGGAGTTTATTACAAACAGAAAAGCCGTCTGACATGCAGTGCATCCCCCATGATCCACATCTGACTGTGAAGTGAAGCAGTGGAGTGTTGGGTGCCTTCTGGAACACATACTTGGTTTGGTTTGGGCAGTGTGATGGCACATTAATCCTGGCAAGTGCCTCACACAAACTGAGCGCATGTCTAACAGACCCCTGGAAACAGCAGCCCCTCTGCACTGGTTCTATTGCATATATACAGGAAGTTACTGGCAGGTGAATCAGTGTGAGAAGACTTCCCTGAGGAGGGGCTCCCTGACAGCTTCAGGAATTTGGAGCTTTTCATTTTTAAAGAGTGCAAAGGCCAACTGTGAGAAGTGGCTGGGGTATTGCACTTGGACTGTGGAAATCTCTTTCTAAATGCTGGTTTAGCCATGAAGCTCACTGGGGAAACTTGGGCTGCTGCTTGGGTAGCCCTCCTGTCAACCTAGTTGTGAGGAGGATAATGCGTTGAAAACTCCAAATATGCAATCCCACCCTTTTTGGAGAAAGGGCATAGTATAAATGAGATAAATGCATGAATTCTGACTAAGGCTTAAATGGTGAGGACCTAGAAAACCTATAAAACATTGGTATTTCTGGGGAGATACCAATGCCACCATCTGGTCCAAAATTAATGGACGAATTTCAGTTATTGTGGCCTGATGATGTGGACGAGTACGTCCCACCACTTGCCTATTGGACCCTTGCGCATCTTGGTTAATAAATAACTCCAAGCACGGGATTGGGATCTGGATCTTGGAAATGGTTAACGCTTCTCTGAGGGAGGGTCAGGTACCTGCCCCTTTAAAGGAGGTGGTAGTCCAACCGGTCCTGAAGAAAGCGTCACTGGATCCAGAGATGGCCACTAATTATAGACCAGTGGCCAACATCCCGTTTCTGGGCAAGGTGTTAGAGCGAGTGGTGGCGGGACAACTCCAAGCACTCTTGGATGAAACCGATTATCTGGACCCATTTCAGTCCGGCTTCAGACCCGGGTACGGTACTGAATCTGCCTTGGTCGCCCTGTACGATGACCTGTGCAGGGAGAAGGACAGGGGGAGTGCGTCCCTGTTGGTTCTTCTGGACCTCTCAGCAGCTTTCGATACCATCGACCATGGTATCCTTCTGGATAGGCTAGCGGGATTGGGGGTTGGAGGCACTGCTCTGCAGTGGTTCCGCTCCTATCTCAATGACTGATTCCAGAAGGTGGTGCTGGGGGACTATGGCTCTGCGCCATGGCAGCTATGCCATGGAGTACCGCAGGGGTCCATTTTGTCCCCTTTGCTGTTTAACATCTACATGAAACCGCTGGGAGAGGTTGTCATGAGGTGTGGGCTGCGGAATCATCAGTACGCTGATGATACCCAGCTCTACTTCTCGTTTTCCACCAATCCAGGTGAGGCAGTGGCTGTGCTGAACCGGTGCCTGGCCGAGGTAATGGGCTGGATGAGGGCCAATAAACTGAAGCTCAATCCAGACAAGTCGGAGGTCCTGTTGGTTGGCGGATCGGGCTTCGGAGAGGGTGAATTGAACCTAGTCCTGAATGGGGTTGCACTCCCTCTTAGGGACAAGGTCCACAGCTTGGGAGTGCTCCTCGGCCCAGAGCTTTCACGGGAAGCTCAGGTGACAGCAGTGGCAAGGAGCACTTTCCTTCAGCTTCGGCCAATCCATCAGCTGCGCCCCTACCTGGAGTACGACTGCTTGGCGACAGTGACACATGCGCTGGTGACTTCCCGCCTTGACTTCTGTAATGCGCTCTACATGGGGCTACCCTTGAAGACGGTCCGGATACTTCAATTGGTTCAAAACAGAGCTGCCAGGCTGCTGACGGGGACTGGGCGTTATGTTCACATGACTCCAGTCCTCCGTCAGCTTCACTGGCTTCCCATTGAAGTCCGGGCCCAATTCAAGGTGTTGGTGATGACCTATAAAGCCCTAAACGGCTTGGGTCCTGGTTACCTGAAGGAGTGCTTACGTCCATATATGCCCGCCCACCCCGAGATCTGCGGGAGAGGCCCTTCTCCGGGAACCCTCCGTGAAGGAAATTAGGAGGGTAAGTACTTGGAGGAGGGCTTTCTCTGTGGTGGCGCCCAATCTATGGAATGCGCTCCCCAGAGAGGTCCGCCTGGTGCCGTTGTTATTTGTTTTTCGGCGCCAGGCTTTTTATTCAACTTTTTATTCAAACGTCATTTTAACTGTTAATACTATTTATTTATTTTATTCTTTGACCAGGGTGACTTATTTTATATTGTTAACTTGTTTTTATTTTTATTGTATAGTATTTTAATCGATATATTTGTGAGCCGCCCCGAGGCTTCGGCGAATGGGGCGGCATAGAAATTTTTTAAATAAATAAATAAAACCATAGTGCAGATAAAACATCTGGTTGGGTTATTTTAGTTTGAATTCCACAGGTATAAAGGCTCCACAAGTTTCAACAGTTCAGGCAGTTGTGGAAAATGAGTCCAAAATTATGAGCCCAAGAATCCAGAGAGTGCTTTGTTCATTGATGCTTGACTAAGACAGCAATCTTATTGTCCCTAGAGAGCATCTGGTGGGGCACCGGAATTGCAGAGTCTCTGCTCTGATGGTAGCCAACTGCTTGGACACTGGAGCTGGGACCCTGTTCTTGGAGCATCTTCTCCCACCCTTTGCAGATGAAGTGGAAAGAATCAGGCCAGCTGTGTCTCTAAGGCTGGAAGAACCTCAGAATATAGGTGCTTAGGGGAGTACTATAACCTGGGGCAGGGAGGAATCCTTGTGGTGCCTCAGCATCCTTCCTTCCACCTCTGAAGAACTGCTCTTAGAGGTTTGGAACTAACCATCTAGCTGCTTTGCAGAGCAGTAGTGCAGAGATGAAGATGTTGGAAATGTAAACATAAAGTGGGTACTTTTTATCCTATGTGGTGGACTTGTGATAATGCGAAAAACTATTGGATTAAAATACATAAATGGATGGAGGAAATACTACAAAAACCCTTTGCTTTTAAACCTGAAGTTTTCTTGTTAGGCATCATACCGGAAGACATTAACAGACAGGAAATGTATTTGATGCTACACCTAATCACAGCGGAGAGGATTGCATTTGCTCAATATTGGAAAAGTGAGGAGCTGCCCACCGATGAACTGATTTTAAGAAAGATCGTGGACTGCGCAGAAATGGATAGACTGACTTTATCAATGAAGGAGAAAGAGGATACTGACTTCTGTCAAACTTGGTATTTTTTTTATAATTGGCTGGAGAAACGGGACTTGGTGTAAATTTAGAGATGTTTTCAAGTTACTATAAACTGATTTGAATTTGACTATAGAATGTTAAAAAATATGTAGTAGGGGGTTGACCCAGTAAATCCGATGTATGTGATGTTTGATGTTTTTAGTATTAGCTTAAAACTTTAATAAAACTTTAAAAAACAGAAGTGCAGAGATAAGCTTCACCTTCATGGTTCTTTGTTCAGTCATAGGATGCCCATAATCCTCTGAGTTCAGAGAGTTATGAGCATCCCCATTGGAATGAGTCCTGAGACTAGAAGAAGAGAGGGAAGGTAGGCTGGTTTGTGCTGGAGATTGCAATGCACAATTAATTCTTGGTACCTGTATAGAACACAAAGTGATATATGACCTGACCACACATAGTATTCCATGCATTCTGGGGCTGCCCTGTTCATATCCCTTTTGCCAAATCATGTGGACTTCCATTGTCTCATTGTGCATACCAAGTTGGGAGTAAGGGTGTGAACAATATACCTGGCCCATACTTAAGATCTGCTGCAATACGGCCTAATTTAAGTACATCAAACCAGAGGCAATTCTAACTTACTGCGTTACAACTGGGAGGGAACAATCAGAACGATTACCTGCCCACCAGGATTGCAGAGGATGGTGGTACACTCTGGGCCTGGCTTAAACTTGTCCATGTCCTTCCAGAGATAGTCTGTGGGTGGCTTATGAGGCATTTTAGAATTCATAGCCCACACCTGCAGACACGAAACAAGTAGAAGTGAGACACTGTAAAATCACTTCACAGCAAACCCACTCCCTGATTTACAGGACTTCCCCTCCAACTCCATTCTTAGAGTTGGACTACAAGCTTCAGCATGCCCAGCCACCCATGGTGGGGGATTTTGTCCAAACATCTAGAGGGAAACAGGTTGGATAAATCTGCATTAGGCTGTAGTTATAAGCATTGGCATACAATGAGCAGTTTGGGACTAAGTCCAGATGAATATTGCTACTTTTAATTTCTACATCCAATATATTTTTCTCCAACATGCACTTAAGACACAAAAATTATTGTTTTGATAAGAAGCTAACATTCTAATACCTTCAGAACTGTTTGGAAACCAATTTTTGCCTCTGGAACCTTTTCTCCAGTTGGCTGCAGAACATATATGAACTCCATCAATGGGTAGCAAAGTCTAGAAGGGCTTTTTATAGAAATCAAATGTAACATGTGGGATGTGTAGTGAATTCATTCTGAGAGTGGGAATCCATTGGATTCCCTGGGCTCAGCTTCCCCAACTCCAGTCTGCTCTCTTGCAGCCATGAGTCTGAATTCCTGGCCAGCATCTCAAGCATCCACATGGGTACCACCAGGAAGCAAGCCCATGTGAACCCTGCATAAGTGGCATCCCTCTTCCATGCATGTGATTTGCAGCCTTTGTTTAAACTGCACCCCCTGTGGTAAAGATGGTTGGTTGTGCGACTGGACTTCCAGGAGTGTTTACAGACTTTCTCTCATCTCAACTCATGTCCTAAGCAGGGCTGAGCATGAGATGAAGTCTAGTGGATAGCAGAGGGTCAGATTCCAGGGAGGACTGGTGCAAACTTCTGAAGAAGTCACCTCAATTTCCAGTATAAACAAGGCTGTCAAGCTTTGATGTGTTTGTTTCTCTGGGGACTAGTGTGTGATACAAACAGAACTGGAGGAATTCTTTTTATTTCACTCACTGTTACTGAAGAATTAGCCTTCATTCGGATCTTCGGGGGGAATCTGAAGATCGCTATTGGATGCCCATAAATATTCTGCTGCAGTGTATAGTCTCCAATGCCCTCTTCTTTATCAGCAGAGCTGTTAAGTATCTTCACATAATGACCACCTGGATGAACTTCAACAATTTTAAGGTTCCCAACAGCACTAAGAATAAGAACAGAAGAGAACAGGGTTAGCCCAGTCCCAGAGTCCAGCATTCTAACTACTATACCACATTCACTCTCAGATCAAAATGCATTAAAATAATTACTAATGTACTCAGTCAGAATACTGAGTAGAAGCAAAATAAAGGATCAGATATGATTTTCAAGGAGCAGAGGGACTGCTGGGGAGAATGGAGACAACCAATTGCAGACACTAAACGGAAGCAGACTTATCGCTGGACATTTATTTATGTAAGGCAACTCAGTTGGCAGGGCTCTTCTTTCTCATATAACACTAGGCATTAATCATTGTTACAAGATGTACCAGACAACCAGTGAAAGCTAAAGAAATGCAGCCATTCTACCTCCAATCCAATGCAGCACAAGACTTAATTCATTGGTTTATGTTGACTGTCTATTGGAATCTTGCATGGTATACCTACACCTTTGCTGGAATACCTACGCCTAATGATAACTTGAAAGCACAAGCATGGTATTAAACACTTGCAGCAGCTAAGTTGAGACTGGCACATACTCCGCCCTCAAATATGGAGAGGTTGCTTCTTTTTAGTTTGTATCTCTGTGGATGACATCATGGGCCAGTTTGATCCACAGTACTGTGAGAATCATGAAATCAGACTGAATGAGCAGTTCTTACACTTGCGGGGCACTGAGAGGTACTCTTATGCTTGGGCAGCAAATCATCACATGCTGCTTTCTTGCATACTCCCACCAGATGAGAAGGTGCTTGAAAATCTTCGGAAGGAAAACTCAGTGACTGTGTTTTTCCTTCCATGGACACAATCCAACTAAGATCTATTTGCAAAGAGGGGAGAAAGTTTTTTTGAAGTTTGCATTGCTGAAGAAGCAAGCAAAACCTGAAAGTGGCATCACTGATGGTCCTGAGGCCACATGAAAGTCATTCAAGTTGCTGTCGCTTGAAATTCATGCAGCCACACCAGCTAGAGGTGCAAGCTTCTCCTGCCCCATCCCATCCCACCTCTTTTTTAGAGTTGCATGAGCATTTAATTTCTGTTACAAATCATGTAAACATGTTCCATTTGCATACTTCAATATAAACGTGATCAGAAGTTCTTTTTTCCAAGAAATGTCCTCAAATTCCCAAATCTGTGATCATGCTCAAAAGCATTTTTTTCTACAATTCATACCTTGAAGTGCACATTTTCTTCAAAATATCCCTTTTCACATCTTAGTAGATGAGAGAAAGTGTGCACTTTTGCAAAAAATATGGGCATAAATATATACTTTCCTGTTTTGAATGAGCTTAAAAAAGGCTGAAAAATGTGCTTCGAGTGCTTATCAGAGAATTTAAGCTCACTCAAAAAATTGCTGTTCTCCTCTACCTATTCCTGTTGCCCCCTCCAACCCCTTCTTCCACCCAGAGTAGGCCAAACTTGTCTCACATGCTGCAGCAGATGGCAATTGGAAAAGAAGCTGGGCAATGATACCTAGAGAAGGAAGAAGCTTGGGGAAATGTGGATGCCCTTTCACAACTCTGGTGCAGTCAAGAAAAGCTGAAAGAATTCCCGCACACAGCTTGGTAAGTGCAATGGTAAGTCAAACCCATGGCGTGGCAAGGGAGAAGCAGAAACAGTCACTTCACATGTACACTGATCTTCAACATAGGCCATTTCTGGGTGCTTCATCACTGCCTTTGCAGCTAAAAGCAGCTTACAACAACAAATGAGAATTAAACTGCCAAGCACATATAAAAGAAACTGATGGCTGCATTATTTTCCTGCCTCATACAGTTAACAGAACTAATGACTGCTTGTGTTACTTTTGAGACAAGGGACCGGTAAATCTTTCCATGAAAAGCATAATGCAATTTACACAATGGGTGAGTGTACAAGTCACACTAAGCCACGTGGGCAAGAAGCCACAACCCAGGGTACATACAACAGTCTATGGAGCTTGAGCTGGGTTGCTGTCCTCCTCCCTCCACATTAGTCTTTCCAGGGGACACTGCAGCAGGCCAAGTTATCCCCATAGTTATCCTCGCTATGGGGAAAATGTCATTTTTGCTTCACTGTGGTTTCTTTCCTCCCCCACTTTTTTTTACAGATTGCCTTTTATGGTCCTCAATTTGACAGCCCATGACAGTCTCTTTAAAGTGTTGTGACTGACTTTGAAGGGAGGCCGTCCATGACTAGCCATCCTGTTGTTGTCGTCTTCTTCCCCTCCCCCTCCCCTCCCCCTCCTCTCTCCTCCTCCTCTTCATCACCATCACCACATATGCCACCTTTTTTCCTCCTGTGAGGAACCCAAAGTGGATTACACAGCTCCATTTTATCCTCACAACAGTAACCCTGTGAGGTAGGTTAGGCATATCTGTGGCAGGCCTGAAGTCAGTTAGCTTCATGGCTGAACCTTGATCTCCTGAGTCCCCAGTCCAACACTCTAACCACCATACTGCACTGGCTTTCCAGTTTAATTTACCTGTGTTCTCAATGTGCACATCCTCCAACTTTTTATTTTATAGTCAGACTTGTGCAAGTATGAAAGTCTGTATTTGTGCAGGTCCCAAAAGGAAAGCCTTTGCTGCATTATAAAACAAAACCTACCAACCCTGGAGACTGACCCAGAAAGAGTCCAATTAGCCTTTCCCCCTCCCTTTGCTTCCCCGACAGCTGTCAAAGTGTTAGCTGTCAAGAGAAAACAACAATGTCAGTGATCTTTGCTCATGAAAAGGGACAAGTGGAATTTATAACTTTCCTGGTAAGATTCTCTTGTGATACTCTTCCCTTTCTCAGATCTGAGCAAATGCAACTTATACTTACTGAAAAACACTGTATACATTTGTGGTGCAACATTTTTGTAAAAGAAAGAGATGGCTGAGCAGTGGAGGCAACTCAGATGCGCCATTCTAGTGGTGACCCAGACAAGAACACCAAGACTACTAAAGGATTTTTTTGCCTCTCTCAACTCACACCTTGCTTGCCATTGAACTCTACTTGCAGTGGGATTGTTTATCTGGATTCAGATGACACAACAACTCACCATGGGTAAAGCAGTTCCCACAACACCCATTTCTCAGGTGGCTTGTTGGAAAAAACCAAGCCACCCTGTGTAAGCCATGCTGTGTTCAGATGATATGACAGCCAACCATGCCTACTTACTTATGGCAGGTTGTTGCGCCATGCAAACCAGGCCATCATGCCAAAATGTAGGGAGAATCTGGCTGCCTTGTCCCTCTTGTACTGTTTAGTCACACTTACCTTCTCTATTTCCAGCCAGGCGGTACACTTTTCAGAAATAGAATTATGACTATATATTCAGTCTAAAACTGCTGCACTGTTCCTATTCTTAGAGAAAAGGATACAATGTGATTTTTTTTTAGAAAGAACTTTTTAAACTGGAGATTGGTTCTGATTTGAAGTATCTTTCATCCATCAAAAATGAGAAAGGCAAAGCCTGCTTTGCTCCAGAAAAAAGTCTCAACCCAAATCCCCCGGACATGATTAGCACAGAAAATAGGGCAAGACATTTCAGCAACAGGCATTGCAACGAACCGATTCAATTAATTTCACTTAATTTAACTGGCTAGTCAGAGAGCTGTAATATAATCATCCCTGTGGGATGCCACAGTTAAATCTCACTTCATCCATGCCATTGACAACAGCACCCAACAAAACTTTCTTTCCTGTTGCTGATTGTGGAGTGGAACTAAAATTCAAATCTTTCAGGCACTGCCCCGCAAATGCTGCTTGAGTCAGGGGATGTGCGGGGTGAACAGACAGGGGGATAGTTTCAGTTTTTTAGATCTGCCGATTCAGCACTTCTTGTACCTGCAAATCACATTGTGTCTGCTGGATGCACATAGTACTGGTTAATCTGGAGGCGCATGCAAGTGTGCGACTCAGTGCTGGCAGGTTGGACAAACAACAACTGCAAGCCTTGTACTAAATCGGCCCGACACCTTCCACTGACTAGCATAGAATCTAGAAGCTGTAAAATACCCAGTATAAATAAAGAAGAAAGAGGAGTGTAAACAAGGATATTAGTTTGATGAACCACACATAACAGCTCTGCCTGCTGAGTTGGGTTTGCCTGCTAGCTGTCCACATTTCTTCATATCATGATATTCCAGTGGCAGCTTAAACATGAGCTTTTTCTCTTGATCAGATGGGAAAATGTATATGGGAAATGTTTAAGGTACATGGAGGGACATGAGATCAATCCTAGCAGAAATTATTTATCGATCTGTTTGAAGTTTGTTACTGTACTTCTATGCCACCTATTTAGCCTTTCTCTCCTGTGACACAGTCATATACGGATTTACGGTTAGCTCATATTTAATAGCAGAACCAGGGAAAAGGGAACCAAAGTAGAAGCTAGTAGAGCAAAAATGAGTCAGAACAGATTCTGACATGATGAATAGCACTAGTTCCCACCTGAAATCAACCTAGATCCATATAATTTTATTTTCTCATCTTTATCCTTGCAATTGAATTTCCTCACATTCATTCCACATTGCCTTTGTCCCTCCCTTTCCTGTCTTCCTTCTGGTGTCTCTACCACCACCAGAATTTAGTCTGCAAGCTCCTTGGAGCAGGAACCTGTGTTTGCTTGCTTGCTTAGGTCACACTGTAAAGCAACATGTGCAGCAATGGTGCTAAACAGATAGTAGATGATTCTTTCAAAGGTCACAGGCAGATCAGAGCAGAGTCTGGCAGGACAGGAGTGGTGCTTGAAATGCACTGGCATTGACTGCCTTTCAGCAGAGAGGCTGGCAAGATTTGCCCAAGCCAAACTCAGAAGCCAACCAGGAGCAAATCTCAGAGTATTTTCCCCAGCCATCCACAGAGCCCTCCTCCAGTCTCTGCCTGCTAGCTTGCCAACTCGCCCGCAACCCCAAACACATCCCATCTTTCTTTTCTCTTCTGTTGGTGTCAGCCGCTGCTTGCAGGGCCATGCCTGTTAACAAGGAAAGGAAAGGAAAGGAAAGGAAAGGAAAGGAAAGGAAAGGAAAGGAAGAGTGTACATGGGGCAGAGAAGCTTCTGGAGATGGGAAGAGAGAATTGTTTTCCAAGCTCCACAGGCTGGTGCAGGCAATTACCTGATGATCTACTATGAGTTATGTATTTTGCAGAAAATAAGTGTGCTTGGACCTCCATCCCTGCAGTTCAGCCCTACCCACTAGTATTCAATTTTTTCCCTGCAATGCAGTCGGACTGCTGTGCCTGAGCTAAATGCACTTCCTTGGGTCTCTGAATGGGACCATCGCACCACCACCTCGTAGTAATACCTGGATGCCGAAGAGTTGTAGTATTCGTGAGGCACATGCGGCCTTCCTGCCTTCTCCTCTGGTTCTGAAGCGGCCTTCTTGGAGTCAGCAAATAAAGCTCTGATGTAGTCCTGACCTTGTCCGAGTGCATTGCTCCCAAGGCTGGAATTGCTGGAGCAAGGAACGTATTGTTTTTGTAAGAAGCTGCTGTTGCTGGGAGCTGTTAAGCGAAAAGGTAACAGAGCAGGGAAATGTCATATATATATATATATATATATATATATATA